>NW_020172817.1:5186800-5318430 GCF_003031525.2 Neophocaena asiaeorientalis asiaeorientalis | reverse complement strand
TTGTATCCATTTAGCCAAGCTTTGTCTTTTGGTTGGAGCATTTAATCCATTTAAATTTAAGGTAATTATCGATATGTGTGTTCCTATTCCCATTTTCTTAATTATTTTTGGTTTGTTATTATAGGTCTTTTCCTTTTCTTGTGTTTCCTGCCTAGAGAAGTTCCTTCAGCATTTGTTGTAAAGCTGGTTTGGTGGTGCTGAATTCTCTTAGCTTTTGTTTGTCTGGTAAGGTTTTAATTTCTTTGTCAAATCGGAATGAGATCCTTGCTGGATAGAGTAATCTTGGTTGTAGGTTTTTCTGTTTCATCACTTTAAATATGTCCTGGTACTCGCTTCTGGCTTGCAGAGTTTCTGCTGAAAGATCAGCTGTTAACCTTATGGGGATTTCTTTGTATGTTATTTGTTGTTTTTCCATTGCTGCTTTTAATATTTTTTCTTTGTATTTAATGTTTGATAGTTTGATTAATATGTGTCTTGCCGTGTTTCTGCTTGGATTTATCTTTTATGGGACTCTCTGTGTTTCCTGGGCTTATCTGGATTAACTATTCCAGTTCCTGGATTAACTATTTCCTTTCCCATATTAGGGAAGTTTTCACCTATAATCTCTTCAAATATTTTCTCAGTCCCTTTCTTTTTCTCTTCTTCTGGTGGACCTGTATAATTAGAATGTTGGTGCATTTAATGTTGTCCCAGAGGTCTCTGAGACTGTCCTCAATTCTTTTCATTCTTTTTTCTTTATTCTGCTCTGTGGTAATTATTTCCACTATTTTATCTTCCAGGCCACTTATCCGTTCTTCTACCTCAGTTATTCTGCTATTGATTCCTTCTAGAGAATTTTTAATTTCATTTATTTTGTTGTTCATCATTGTTTGTTTGCTCTTTAGTTCTTCTAATTCCTTGTTAAACGTTTCTGGTATTTTCTCCATTCTATTTCCAAGATTTTGGATCAACTTTACTATCATTATTCTGAATTCTTTTTCAGGTAGATTGCCTACTTTCTCTTCATTTGTTTGGTCTAGTGGGTTTTTACCTTGCTCCTTCATGTGCTGTGTGTTTCTCTGTCTTCTCATTTTTCTTAGCTTACTGTGTTTGGGGTCTTCTTTACACAGGCTGCATGATCGTAGTTCCCATTGTTTTTGGTGTCTGCCCCCAGTGGCTAAGGTTGCTTCACTGGGCTGTGTAGTCTTCCTGGTGGAGGTGTCTGGTGCCTGTGTTCTTGTGGATGAGGCTGGATTGTGTCTCTGGTCAGCTGGACTGCGTCCGGTGGTGTTTTGGGGTGTCTATGACCTTATTATGATTTTAGGCAGCCTCTGTGCTAATGCATAGGCTTGTGTTCCTGTCTTGCTAGTTGCTTGGCATAGAGTGTCCAGCATTATAGCTTGCTGGTCGTTGAGTGGAGCTGGGTCTTACCATTGAAATCGAGATCTCTGGCAGAGCTTTCTCCATTTGATATTATGTGGAGCCGGGATGTCTCTGGTAGACCAATGTCCTGAACTCGGCTCTCCCAAGTCAGAGGCACAGGCATAACACCCAGCCGGAGCACCAAGACCCTGTCAGACACACAGCTCAGAAGAAAAGGAAGATAAAACAAAGGAAGAAAGAAAGAAAGAAAGAAAGAAGAAAAAAGTAAAAAAATAGTTATTAAAATTTTTTAAATTATTAAAATCTGCTCCTGAGGCTGCTGGGAGAGATTTCCCTTTCTCTTCTTTGTTCGCACAGTTCCTGGAGTTCAGCTTTGGATCTGGTCCCACCTATGCGTGTAGGTCGCCTGAGGGCGTATGTTCCCAGTCAGACAGGACAGGGTTAAAATAGCAGCTGATTAGGGGGCTCTGGCTCACTCAGGCCCGGGGGAGGGAAGGGTACGGAATGTGGGGTGAGACTGCAGCAGCAGAGGCCAGCATAACGTTGCACCAGCCTGTGGCATGCCATGTATTCTCCTGGGGAAGTTGTCCCTGGATCACGGGACCCTGGCAGTGGCGGGCTGCACAGGCTTCTGGGAGGGGAAGTTTGGACAGTGGCCTGTGCTTGCACACAGGATTCTTGGTGGTGGCAGTAGCAGCCTTAGCATCTCATGCCCGTCTCTGTAATCCGCACTGATAGCTGCGGCTCGCGCCCATCTCTGGAGCTCATTTAGGCGGTGCTCTGTATTCCCTCTCCTTGTGCACCCAAAAGCAATGGCCTCTTGCCCTTTAGGAAGGTCCAGACATTTTCCCCGACTCCCCCCTGGCTAGCTGTGGCACACTAGCCCCTTCAGCTGTGTTCGTGCAGCCAACCCCAGTCCTCTCCTGGGATCTGACCTCCAAAGCCCAAGCCTCAGCTCCCAGCCCCCTGACCCGGCGGGTGAGCAGACAAGCCTCTCGGGCTGGTGAGTGCTGGTCGGCACCCATCCTCTGTGCGGGAATCTCTCCACTTTGCCCTCTGCACCCCTGTTGCTGCGCTCTCCTCCATGGCTCCGACGTTTCCCCCTTACTATCCCCTGTCTCTGCCTGAAGGGGTTTCCTATTGTGTGGAAACTTTTCCTCCTTCACAGCTCCCTCCCAGTGGTGCAGGTCCCGTCCCTATTCGTTTGTCTCTGTTTTTTCTTTTTTCTTTTGCTCTACCCAGGTATGTGCAGAGTTTCTTGCCTTTTTGGAAGTCTGAGGTCTTCTGCCAGCATTCAGTAAGTGTTCTGTAGGAGTTGTTCCACATGTAGATGTATTTCTGTTGTATTTGTGGGGAGGAAGGTGATCTCCATGTCTCACTCCTCCAACATCTTGAATCAGGGCCAAAAATAGAAAATTTAAAACAATGTATATTAAAAGGGTCCCTCTGACTCTTGTCTCAAATCCACCCAATTCTTACCAGCATCTTGCATAACAAGATAATTGCTATTATTAGCCCCTTTGTGTCATACCAAAGTTTCTTTTTGCATATCCACTATTGATTTTAATTTAATAAATTCTTCTCTGCTTAAAAAGCTGCTGCAAAACAAAGAATAAAGCAATATTTCAAGACAAGGAAAAACTAATTTGGTGACAAAGCATTCTTTTATTAAAATAGGTAAACTTTTTCCCCACTGTTTTTTCCCTTAATACAGCTGAAGCTTTACAATTCTTACTTCCCAGTACTCCATTTTTAGCTAGTGGTTCAATCAAGAAACATGCCCGTTTGTCAGGTAGAGTTTGGCAAATAATTGTGAGTCACACCTGAGAGATGATCTGTTTTCTGGATAATAAGCATAAACAGAAAAGAAATGTGCAATGTTATTCTGTATTCTAGAATTGGTGTTTCACAGAGATCCTATTTAATTAGAGCATGAGACCTTATCAGACCTGAAAATTTCTTTGAGATTTTGTCTCAAAATAGAGTTCTAACTTTCTCAGTTACTCTAGTAACTGAGGTTGCAACTGCAGAGGAGGTTAAGAAATTATTGATAATTACTGGCAAAAATTTTATAGGAAACATAATTGTCATATAAAGAAAGTAGGACAATTTTATACTTCATTGTCAGTAAATTTTTTATTGGGCATTAATTTGATGTCCTATATTTGTTTAAACCCCGTTCTTCAAATATTTTTTGTGACTTCCAAAGAATTACAATCTAGATCAAAGCAAGAAAAACTAAAACTAGTATAAAAGTCTAACAACTTGTCAAAATTAAAATGTGTCATAAAACCACATTGTTCACTCAATTAGTGATTGTTAGCAGCTACTGCTGTAATAACCTTGTGTAACAAAGCCTTCTCAAATTCAGTGACATAACAGCATTTATTTCTCTTCCTTGTACTTCTGCAGTTTGGTTAGGATGGCTCAATTTAGGCTGTCAGTGAGCTGAGATTGGCTCCAGCCTGCAGGTTGAATTCAGATCTGTGTCATTCATCCCTTCCTTGTCCTTAGGTCACATGGCAACCCAGGGCATGTTCTTCTCATGGTAATTGGCAGAGCACAAGAAAGAAAGGCAAAATAACATCAGCATATTTAAGCCCTCAGCTTACAAGTCATATGGGGAACATCAGTATCAATGGAGCAGGAAAATATATTTTGCCCACAGTGGAAGGGCACTGTGAAGTTTCACGTGAAAGATGTGGGTATATAATTTATAACAAGATAGGGATGAATTGGGGGCAATATGACAATCTACTACAGTGGTAAGGAGAATGAGCATTATATCTTCAAAGCTTAAAGAGTCTGGCAAAAGTTTGGGCATACCTTGACTGTATAGCTAAAGAATAATACCAAGAATTGTATATAGGAAGCCAAGTTTAGGCTAAACACTACCTTTGATCTGAAGATATATTTATACATTTATTTTGACACTTGTTTTTCCAGAAAGTTCCCAAAACAGCTATTGTTTCTGTTTGTTGTTGTTATTGCTCTGCTGTTCTCACTTTATGTACTGACTTTCCTGAACTATGTAAAGTCTGTTTCTTAGTCATGTGTGGTCACTAAAGTCTCTACTTAGTTAGCATAGTGGCTACCTAATGATTGAACAGAGATTTCCTTAAATTCCTGGAACCAGCAAGTTTCCCAGTCTTTGCCAAGGAGCTCTGTTTGTGTGTGTTGGGACATGCCTTGGGCAGGCAGTCCACAACTCTACCTTAGCCTTCACTTCCTGCTTGCAAAGAGCCTCAAGGTCTGTCAGAGGTGAGAACTCAAGGCCTTCTCAGGTGTATTCTGAGCATGCACATAGCCCTATATATGGTCATGGCCTTCCAGATTTTCCTGGAATATGTTGGAGCTTTGCAAAGCAACTAATTCCTCAAATTTTCCATTAATTTTGTGTGTGTGTGGGAGCTTGCTGTTTGTCCCACTGTTATCACTGTTACAGGAAGCTGTGATATTAAACAATTGTACTCTTTTCTTGGCAAACACTCCTTAGAAAAAGGCTATTTGCATTAAGTAAATTCTGATTCAATTCAAATAAAGACAAACCCTGCAAGTGGAGTTTCCTGGGGAAGTACCAGGAAGGTCAAATAATGACAATGCTCTGGAATTGGAGGTTAAAAGGAGGGCCAAGCCTCCTCCATTCTATTCCCTTCATGGTTGCTAGTTTTCTGGTTTTCACTGTGACTACGGAGCTGCTAGGTTTCAAGGTTCCCACATGCTGGTGACAGGGGCGTGGAAAGAGGTAAGTTAAAGCATCATTATTAATCAAAATGTCAAAAGACAAAGACAGACATGAAAATAGCAAGAGAAAAGCAACTCATCACATGTGAGGGATTCTCCATAAGGTTAACATCGGATTTCTCATCAGAAATAGTGAAGAAGAGAATACAGTGGAAAGACATAAAGTACTGAAAGAAAGACTATCAGACAAGAATTCTATATCCAGAAAAAATATCCTTCAAAACTGAAGGAGAAATAAAGATATTCCCAGATAAACAACCTCTTGCCCAGTTTCCAGAACTGAGTCAATTTAGACCCAGAACCCATTACCTACAAGGACAGCCTAGTCTCCATAAGAAGGTCCTTGCTGCATCAGAGCAAGCCCTGCCATAAACTGTACTGATTGCCCTACTCTTTCCAAAAGGAGCCTGAAGCCATTTACTCAGGTAGCTGCACTGAGGGAAAAAGAATACCTAGATAGTTTGAGGGCTACTGGACACAGATTTTGAGCTGACAGGCTTCATGCTTGTCATTAGAACCTAGCCACATGAATGTAGTGATTTCCCCCAACCAAGAGGAAGTAACTGAGCTAATAATAATCAGATCCTGGTCCTCTGAGTAGGTCGTGGCAGGAAACCTCAATGAGGAAGAGTCATTGCCTCTGATGTAATAACCTTGGGGGAAGACCAGTCAGGATCAAGCCTGCTTCCATTGGATATATGTGGAGGGAGGTGGAAGCGGAGGTGGGAGAAGGGTACAGTGATAACAAAGCAGGGAGGGGAAGTGTCCAGCTGGACACTCAATTTGCTTCTTTAGATGATACTCTGGGTCCCTATTTAAACCTAATGACTTTCCTGTATGAGAATTCAAACAACAGAAACAGAAAAATGACTGCAGCTAAGCTTGGTGTGAGGCCATTGACTTCTCATCCATCTCCAGACATATGCATTCTCAGAGAGGACTCCTAACCCGTGTGTTAACTAAAAAAATATACTCACAACCTAAAAGTTAAGAGGTATGTTTTATTTGACGAGAATTTTTAGGACTTCAACCCCGGGAGGCAGCATCTCAAGTAACCCTGAGAGAACTGCTCTGAAAAGGCAAGGCAGGGGAGCAAGGATATATAGGAGTTTTGCAACAATGGGCAGGTAGTCTGAACATCAAACGATTATTGTTAACTAAAGAAAACCAGACATCTCAAGTTAAGGAATCTGGCACTTTCTTATGTATGGGAAAATGCAAGAGTCTGGGCTCACTGAAATCATTCCTTTGATGTGCACCTCAGCTGTCTGGGGCCAGTATCCTGTGTTTTCACATCTTGAGTTTCCTCAGGGCTCACCATGGAGAGTGGCTGCAGTCTGATGGCTGCTAGGTGGAAGGTATTCTTTTCCTTCCTGAGTTCCTTCAGGGGTCACCAGCTCACCATCTGTGGTGGATGCAATCGCTGATGACTGTGATGTCCTTTGTTTACTGTTATGGCAGGCAATATTCCATTTCTCACATGCAAGTAGCTTACTCTGGCCCAAGAGAAGGAAACACAGGTATGGGCAACTCATATCTTTTCCTTCTCTGTCTACAAAATCCCAAAACATTCCTCCTTCCTTTAAAAACACATGATGTAAGTAGTCAGTCATGAAATTTCAGACATAAACTAGGGGGAATTTAAGTAAGCCTGACTTGAATATCAGAAGCTAGTCTTTTAGCAATTCTACTCCAGTAACTGAGTGAAACTTAAACTCTATTGGATTAATTTGGCTGTATGACAGACAAGAGATATTAGGACTTAGGTGCCAAGTAGATTAAATGCATCACAAAGTCATACTTTGCCAAGTGGCCTGTCACCATTAAGATCATCCAGAAACTTTCCATGTAGTGATTGGCACTTGATTTTGGCCTTAGGAAATGTGTAATGTTTTAATGGGTGTAGAAAAGATGAATATTTTACATGAAAAGAGTAGGATATAAGCAAATTTAGAGTCAGGGAAGTAAATTAATCACTGGACTATTGGATAGGGATGAGGTATAACTAATAGGAGATAAGATTCAGAAAGGAAACATTTTTAATTTGTTAAATATTAAATTTTTAAACAAATATTATTCTATTTAATTTGATTTAATCCTTACAACTAAGGTAGGTAATGTCAGCTCAGTTTTAAAGATAAGGAAACTGGGATCCCAAGAGACTAACTAACTGTTCAAGATCACACAACTAGAGGTTGACAGGCTTGAGATAAAAACCGAGGACAAATAGCTAAATCTGCCCCACGCATCCTCCATGAAATGAGTAGGGGATAAAATCATAAAACACATTTGAGGCCACGTAATAAAGATCTTCCTTTGCTAGATAAAGATAGCGAATTTTATTCCATGGGCTAAGGGCCACCAAATTTTTGTGTTTCAGGAATCCTGATTAATGTGATATGTGGTTCTGATGGAAAAACAGAATGGTTCGTCGGAAATGAAATGGTGATTCTCAGGTGAGAGGTCTTCATCTGAAACATGGTTTCCCCTCTTGTCTACTCACTTCACCCTGTTCTTTTTATCCTTGTGGGGGACATAGAAGCCTCCCAAACATGCATCTCACAAATGCATTTCATTTCTCCACAGCTGTCTTTTTGTTTTTCTTCAGAAAAAGAATAGACAAAGGACACCTTGGAACTATATTTTTTGTCTTATCTCCCTAATTCTCTTCACTTGTGGAGTCTTTCTAGTGCCATTTATTTTGCATTGATTTCCAAATATTATATTATAGGCTAGGAACTCTTCTTCTTAAGAGGAGTCCTAAAGGATCTCTAGCTGTAGTTTGTCTCCAGAACATTTGACACACATTTGTGCAAAAGAGAACCCAAAGGACACACTCATGTTTATCATAGCATTATTACAATAGCCAAGAAGTGGAAGGGATCCAAATATCCATCAATGGATGACTAGAAAAAGAAAATGTGGCATCTACATACAATGGAATATTACTTAGCCTTAAAAAAGAAGGAAATTCTATCACATGCCACTACATGGATGTACCATGAGGGCACTATGCTAAGTGAAATAAGTCAGTCACAAAAAGACAAATATTGTATGATTCTGCTGATATGAGGTCTCTAAAGTAAAACTTGTAGAAGTGGAGAGTAGAATGGTGGTTGCTAGGGGCTGGAGAGAAGGGGAAATGGAGAGTTGTAGTTCAGCGGGTATAGGGTTTCCATTCCATGAGATGAAAACATTCTGGAGATCTGTTGCATGGCAATGTGGATACACTTAACACTACTGAACTGCACACTTTTATTTATTTAATTTTTGTTTTACATCTTTATTGGAGTATAATTGCTTTACAATGGTGTGCTAGTTTCTGCTTTATAGCAAAGTGAATCAGTTATACATACATATATACATGTGTACCCATATCTCTTCCCTCTTGCATCTCCCTCCCTCCCACACTCCCTATCCCACCCTTCTAGGTGGTCACAAAGCACCAAGCTGATCTCCCTGTGCTATGCGGCTGCTTCCCACTAGCTACCAATTTTACGTTTGGTAGTGGCTATATGTCCATGCCACTCTCTCACTTTGTCACAACTTACCCTTCACCTTCCCCATATCCTCAAGTCCATTCTCTAGTAGGTCTGTGTCTTTATTCCTGTCTTACCCCTAGGTTCTTCATGACATTTTTTTTTCTTAAATTCCATATATATGTGTTAGCGTACGGTATTCGTCTTTCTCTTTCTGACTTACTTCACTCTGAACTTCACACTTTTAAATGGCTAAGACAGTAAATTTTACGTTGTGAGGTTGTTGTTTTTTTTTACCACAAGTAAAAAGTTTTAAAGATTCAAATGGAAATAAAACTTTATCACAGCAGCATATCCTTGAATAATTATTTGATGATTGAACATCATGCCAAATAGGATAATAAAAAGTTCTTATTGAGCAAAAAAATTAAAAAATAAAAGGGAACTCAGAAAAGCTGTTGATGGAGCAGAACTTTGCACCTCCCTTGGGTCCAGGAAGGTACCTGATGACAGACTCAGGTATAAGGAGGACAAAGAAGTCCAGTCAGAGGTTAACAACCACAGCGCTTACTGCTGTGTCGGTCAAGTCTTCAGCACTTTTCTTTGCTTTATTGCTGTTTTCCTTTCCCTAGACCCTCAGCCTAAAAGCAGACATGATGGATGCCCCTGTCATAATGTAAGTTGATAACTGTCACACTTCCCCTCCTGTTCTTACTATAATTTCCTTTAGGAGGTTTGGCTTACTACTGGATGAGTTCAGAGAGAACCAGTCTTGTCAAACTTAGGAGAAAAAGAGAGAGAAGAAATATGGATTTGTGACTCCAGTTTAAATAAAGAGGTGGCACCTTCCCTGGAAATATTAAATTAGAGGCTGTGATTCAGGCTTCCAGGTCTTACTCTCCTTACTCAGCTTTCTCTTAAAAGCAGGACTTGGAAGAAAAAAACATGATCTCAATATTTATGAAAAACTTTCTGGGAAAATCATTCCAGACCTCCTGAGAGGATTAACGAGAAATGGCATAAAAGTACATTTTATTTCACAGAATGCCAAGTATGTCAAGTGCCCAAGGCCTTTGGAATTATTCATTGTGAGCATGGTCTTTCTAGGGGGGCTATGTGAGCTTAGGAAAGAAATGTCCATAGGGCACGTTTGACCAATCACAAAGCAACTGGGAACATCATGGAGGGCAAATTTGATGGAACCAAATGTAAGGCAAGTCTTGAAGGCAGATCAATCGACCTCATTGAGAGATGCAGGGCATCTCTGACAGCCAGTATCAAACTGACAAAGTAGGGAAGACAAAGGTGAGTTTTATTCTGACCTAAAGATGTTCTGAAAACTAATTGAATGATGTTCAACATCAGCAAGTGCTTACAATTTGATGTTTAGATGCTCCTGACACATGTCTGTGAAAAGTTAACAAACGCAGAAGCTATGTGGATGGTCACTCCAATTCAATCGTACCAGAGGACCCTGCTTTATAAACCTCAACTTATTCTGTTGCCTCAGGAAATGTCAGCTTCCAGGTACCCGAGGCAGGAGATGCTGATCCTTTAGAAGAGGTAATTTTAAAAGGCTCAGCGTGTTTGTCCAGGTAAGCTCCAGTAAACACCATCTCCATCCCTTTGGAGAAATAAAATTAGGCTGAAAACCTCACCTAGAAGGAAAAAAAATCCCAGGAAATGACCTATCTTTCATTTCTTTCAAAACTTGTTCTGTTTCCTAGAACCGTACAGATTTTAACTCAGTATGGACATAAAACATGAATATCAAAGTTGAGTTCTTAGAAGGGAGAGAAAACTTTGCTTCGTTCTCTCTGTGGCCCTGTGATATTGTTACACAATTAAATGTTAAAGACGCTGTCTCAAAGGCAGCAATTTTATTATGACTGCCTTTTGAAAGTTCACAGAAGGCTGCCATCATAAATGCCATTTTCATTAGAATACTGTGAAAGGTGACATGCCACACAGAATATGCCAAGGCCCGGCTATTAGGTACCACCCTTGGAATTTTCCAGTTTGCATTGCTGTCCCTCAGACCCTAGAGCCACAACACCTCACAGGCAAACCAAGCTGAGTAGACATAAAAGAAAACGCTAATGGGCAGAAAACACAGTGTCTCAGCTGCAGAAATCCTACAGAAGTGAAACATTCCCTCAGTTTAAACAACAACAAAAAATGTGCCCAGTCATCAGCATTATCTCTGGGAACACACATCTAAATCTGCAATATATTCTGAGTCAAACAATAAAGGACCAGCAAGAGCTCTCTTTTCGGAGCACATGAGGTCATTTAAGACCACAGAAAAGACCATCTCAGGAAGGAAGGGGAAGTGTGTGTGGGTGTGGCCATGTGAATGTGTGCACACTCAGGTGTGTGTTGTGCATTTACGGGGAACCCTGAAAATTTTTAACTCTAAAATGTTACACAAGTTTGATTTCTTGCTTATCATTTTAAACAAACAAACTGTACCAGGATTCCAGGGTGAAATAAAACTTCTGCGGCAGAACCAAAGTGAGGGAACAATGCTGGAGGCATCATTGTGATGTTGAGAAGTGGGACTTCATAAATAATTCTGTCATCATTTTATTTCTTTATGTGATACTTTCTATAAAGCATTTTAAACAATCAAATGGCTTAAAGTACAAATCTCAAGATTTTAAGAGAAACTACGGAAATAGAGCGACTTACAAAAAAGGTGTAAAATTATTATTAAAGCATGAGAAGATCCTTATAAATGATAACCAATATGTGTTAGATGTTCCCATCTCAAGGTCATTGTTCAGGCTGTTCCTCTCTCTGGCTATCTGTCTTCAGTATCTGCATGTTCCCTCTTTCAACTTTACTTGGATCTCAGCTCACATGGCACCTCTTCAGAGAACTCACCGCTAACTCTCTAACAATAGAGTATGCACCTCTCCTATGATGGTACTTTTATGGATCAACCTGGCTAGGCTTTGGTGCCTAGTTGTTAGATCAAACGCTAGTCTAGATGTTGTCGTGAAGGCATTTTGTAGATCTACAATCAGTTGACTTTAAGATTACCGTTGATAATATGTGTGGGCCTCATCCAATCAGTTGAAGGCCATAGAGTAAAAACTGAAGTTTCCCAGAGAAGAAAGGCATTCTGTAACTTAGAAACCCTGCCTGAGTTTCTCACCCACCAATTTCCCACACAAATTTTGGACTTTAGGCTGGGGCATCAACTCCTGCCTGAGTTTCCAGCATGCCCCACAGAGTTCAGACTTGCCGGCTCCCACAACTCCACAGTTGTGTCAGCCAATTCCCTAAGATAAATCTCTTATATAAATATATATGTGTGTATGTGTGTGTGTGTGTACATCTCCTTTCCC
This sequence comes from Neophocaena asiaeorientalis asiaeorientalis, assembly GCF_003031525.2. Classification (NCBI taxonomy): domain Eukaryota; kingdom Metazoa; phylum Chordata; class Mammalia; order Artiodactyla; family Phocoenidae; genus Neophocaena; species Neophocaena asiaeorientalis. Next base: position 5,306,492 of record NW_020172817.1, on the reverse strand, counting down.
ACTCCCTTTCTCTACACCCTCATTCTTCATAACAATTGTCAGTACTACTTAAGATACATAAGTACTCATTGGTTTATCTTTCACCAGTACCTAGAACAGTGTCTGAGACCCCAGGCACTCAACACACATTTGTGGGTTACGTCAATGGTGTGCTGAATTTTGCCAGTCACTGCTCTAAATGCGTTGCATAGAATAACTCATTTACTACTCCCAGCTAGCTATGTTGACAGTTGAGGTTGATGCTATGTTTTGCTCCCATTTTACAGATGCTGAAACTGGGCATAGAGAGATAAAGGCACTCCGCAAAAGTTGTGCAGTTGGCACAAAGTGGAGCTGGCAATTGAAACCAAGCAGCTGGGCCCCAGAGTCCAGACTCACAAACTCCATATTCTAAAACCCCTTCTGGAACTTTGCAGCTTCATAAGGATATCATTTGGCTGGAGAAAATTCTCTTTTAGAAAGTATGACAATTAATCATATATAATAATAAAATTAAAATAATCTGTACATCTGTGATCTTGTGACTCTATGTGATTTGGGGGGATGTTACAAACCACTCCATCAGACTAGAAACAAGGGATTTTTAATTTAAGGAAGAAAGAGGGAACTCTGTAATAACCTAAATGGGAGAAGATTTTGAAAAAGGATAGATACATGTATATGTATAACTGAATCACTTTGCTGTCCACCTGAAACTAACACAACATCATTAATCAACTAGACTCCAATATAAAATAAAAATTTAAAAAAATAAGAAAGAGGAAAAGAAAGATAAAGAAAGGGAATACTGAGAATCATCAGATGTTTCATAGACTTTAGTAAAAACAGATTTCAAATGATTCAAGTAGAGTAAACTGGTCCATTGCAAAGACTCTAAAAAGAAACACAGCTGAAAGATCATGGGAAACATTTTAAAACCACATTTATATCATCAAAAATATTCTCGTGAAAAAGAAATCAAAAAGGTAGTAAAAAGACCAGAGAAGAGGCAGAAGCACAGAGAGAGTATCGTAAGCCCCAGAATATGAAGCAGGATGGATATAATGGCCACAACTGGAACACTTTCCCTCAGGCCGCAATTTCCAGCGGGTCCTATAGCTTACGTCCTGGTTCTGAGTCTCCAGGCCTGGCTAAAATCTGCCGAGAGTTTCTGGGACTCTGTCCCCACCTAGAGGTCTGACAGTGAATAAAATTAGATAATAGTAAAGTGCCCAGAGTATATCAAAACGGCAATTGTAGCTCTAATCATTGTTGTATGAGTCCTGATAAGATAGCCTTTAAGTATTTTGTAAGCACTTTGCAAAGGAAGGGACAAAGCCGGGGAACCAGAGGGTTAATAATAAGCATGTCAGCCTTATAGCTTTCTCTTGAGATACGAGGTCTTGATTTCAGCAAGATTTTCAACCAAAAAAATTGCATAAATAGTTTTGTGGGCAATATAATGAAATATGTGCTCGATTATTTGATGGTTAGCCTGATAGCTAACTAAGCATGGTATACAACACTATGGAGTGTATATGTTTACAAGCTGACACTGAATCTCAGTGGTGCTAGAGTGGTAAACCATAAGCACTGCAAGGCGGCCACGGGATTGCCTATAACTGATTGGAATGTAGCATCTTTACCATTAATAGCTGCTCACTCTGAATGTTTCCCCCTCTTCCTCCTCTTCTCTTGGGATTCTAATTCGTTGGACTCCTGGTAGAAAAGGAGGGGAGACAGCCTTTGTCAGAGAGGTGAACTTGCATATCTAGGGCACGTCCGCTTCTCAGATGATATCGAGCTACAGCCCAAGGCTGTCAAGGCTCGCATGGCTGGTATAATATTTGATGGTGGCAACTTAGGCCAAGACCCTCCATTAGCACTACCTATGAAGCCTTCTGACCTTGAGGGTCTACATGGGGGATTGGCATGACCAAGCCTTCACTCCTAGCAGGGGGTCCACCCCAAAGCCTTTGAATGGGATACTTCTGTCTTTCAAGAGATTCAGTGAGGGCTGCCTGGAGATCCAGACCTGCCCTAGTGAATCTGCTGCCATGGGAAACCTAGGATTCCCTGTCTTGTCCATCTAGTACCCACAGAAAATAGGTAAGAGATGGGTCTCTGGGAATGGCTGTGGCCCTCCGGTAACCAGCTCTGCCACTTTACCATCTTCTAGACAAAGGACTTCCCTGATGTACTGGAGCTTGTCTACAGGTACTTCCACTGAACAACCACTAGCTAAAGTTGGAGCTCAAGCCCTACATTCAGAAACAACACAGTCTTTAGGGGAAATATGTCCAGTGGCTCTTTTCTCAGTGGAGAGAGAAAAAGGGTGACTCCCCACACCCAAATACACTCTGAACACCCTCTGTAAGAGTCTCTTCCTGAAGACCCCTCTTCTTCTTTCCAAATCTCTTCTATTATTTTCTGTTTTTCTTTTAATGTGGTCAGAACAGTTCACATAAGATCTACCTCCTTAGATTCTTCGGTATGCAATACAATATGGCCGTGCAGCAGGTTTCTCGAACTTATTCATCTCGTAAAACTGAATCTTTTTTTCAAACATCTTTACTGGCGTAGAATTGCTTTACAATGGTGTGTTAGTTTCTGCTTTATAACAAAGTGAATCAGCTATACACATACATATGTTCCCGTATCTCCTCCCTCTTGTGTCTCCCTCCCTCCCACCCTATCCCACCCCTCTAGGTGGTCACACAGCACCGAGCTGATCTCCCTGTGCTACGCGGCTGCTTCCCACTAGCTATCTATTTTATATTTGGTCGTGTATATATGTCCATGCCACTCTCTCCCTTCGTCCCAGCTTCCCCTTCCCCCTCCCCGTGTCCTCGAGTCCGTTTAAAACTGAATCTTCACACCCCCCACTTAGCAACTGCCCATTCTCCCTCCTCTCAGCCCCTGGCAACCAGCGTTCTGCCCTCCTTGGAGTTCAGGAAGATACAGTAAGTCAGCCGGCTTATTCAGCAGTGTTGCCTCAGGTTGGCAAAGTCTCCTTGGAGCCCAGACATTCAAGTCAGCACAAGAATAGTCAGGAGCAGTGTTTAATGTCTTAAGTTATTGTTCAAAAGGAAAAAAAAAAGCCTTTAGAGCACCATGTTATGCAACTTAATGTAGGTCAGCAGTATGATATGGCTGGTCGTTAGTTTCATGCTGTAAAAATACTGCACTGCTTGGAATCATCAAGGCTCTTCCACTCCCTGATCAGCACACAGTACTGTGATGTACGTGCCAAAATGCCTTTCGCATTAAGAAGAGTTCAAGAAAGCAGAGACTGGAACTTCCCTGGCAGTCCAGTGGTTAAGACTCTGCCCTCCAATGCAGGATGCTTGGGTTCGATCCCTGGTCAGGGAACTAAGATCCCACATGCCGTGGGGTGTGGCCAAAAACTTTAAATAATAATAATAACAAGAAAGCAGAGACTAGTTCTGGATTGGGTGGTGCTAACAGGAAGGCAAGGCGGAAGCAATTCGGTGATTGGATCTTGGTCATTTTCACCTAGGAGTCCAGAGAATTAAAGTGGGCTCCAGCCCACTGCGCTTAAAATTATACAGCACAGGGCTTCCCTGGTGGCGCAGTGGTTGAGAGTCCGCCTGCCGATGCAGGGGACACGGGTTCGTGCCCCGGTCTGGGAAGATCCCACGTGCCGTGGAGCGGCTGGGCCCGTGAGCCATGGACGCTGAGCCTGCGCGTCCGGAGCCTGTGCTCCGCAACGGGAGAGGCCACAACAGTGAGAGGCCCGCGTACCGGAAAAAAAAAAAAAAAAATTATACAGCACAAGCCTAAATCCTATAATAAGCCTCTTCCACCTCCATTGTACCTAGGTGTCCCATGGTTTCTGTGATGTGCACTTTCCCACATTGTAACAAGCTAAATAAACCTAACCCTGTTTGACTCAGGTGTATCACTGTTGATGGAAGAGGATGGAAAGGAAGACAGTGTCGATTGTGACATGTTGATTAGAGAGGGTGTTTAGTCTTCCCAGACATCAACGGGCATATGAATCACCTGAGGATCTTCTTTAACTGCAGATGTGGACTCAGCAGGACAGAGGTGGAGCCTGAGATTCTGTATCTCTAACAAGTTCCAGCGACGCCCATCCTGCCAGTCTGAGGCATACGCACACGACTGAAGTAGCAAGGCTCTGGTCCACTGGCTCTCAAAAAAACAGACTACCACTTAAATCATCTGGAGAGCTGCAAAAAACACTGAAGCTTGGTTTTACCCTCAGAGGTGATTTCAGTAGAGAGTGGAAGGCATTAAAGAGTTAAATTCACAATTTCAAAGGAAACTGTACAGGTGAGCCAAGTTATGTCAAGACAGAGAGACAAACGAGGAGAGAGAACATGCAGAATTGGGAAAGAGTTTCTATTCTTGGGATCACAGAAGCAAGTAAGGTGAGCCAGGAATAGTGGGACCCTGCGTAAGTAAGGTTATAAGTTCAGGGCTAGCTTAGAGTTTGTTTGCTCCATTCTGTGTTACCCTGATAACAGGGGTCTTACATTATGATAATGATATTATAATGAGTCCACATGTATATTAGATAAACAGTAATTAGAGACAGAGTTCTAATAGTCTGGTCAGCCCCACTGTAGAGAGAGGTCAGGGAGGACAATGGAAGTTTCGAGCCACAGAAAAGAATGAAGACATAAAGGAGAAGAAGATAAATTATGTATGAAAGGGCTCAGGAGTCAGTTCTTGGAGAACTTCTGGGTTCTGCTGACCTATCGCTTCTCCCGCTTCCTGAAGTCAAATCAATAATGTAATAAATTATGTAGTTGCGTGCTCATCTTTCTACTTATCACACCTGGGAAGCAAAAGGCATGTGCCTCCCCGCTGGTGCGCAGCAAAGTTCTCTTGTCGACTTACTGCCTCAGTCTTTACCCTCACCCAGGGCACTGGGCTTGACCAGAGCAGAGATCTGAGTTAGAGTCAAGAGGACTATCATAAAAGATAATGATGAATCCCCACTGCATGCACCTTGGGACGGCTACACCCACTCAAGCAAAAGCCCAGTAGCTGTAGGAAGTTTCACCAGCAGAAGAGTCTATGAGGTTTAAATGTCTTTGCTTAGAGATACCTGTGCAGGGGCCCCAAAGTGAATTCAACAGTAAAGAGCCTGTATTTTGAATCAGACCATCCTGAACACACACTCCAATTGCAGTAACCATCTATCCTGATTACTAAACTAAGTGAATACAAATACATGGAGAAAATTTTTATGTTTAATATCAGATTCTGATAGATATGGAGAGTAGCATTCACCTACCTCCTTCACGTGCCTTTCCTGGACCCTACCGAGCCTTTTTTTTTTTTTTTTTCCTACCGAGTCTTAAACCTGTGTCTTACCCTTATGCAAAACAACAGAAACAGGATAGCCTCCTTCAAAGGTGCTTACTTGCTCTCACTGTAGAGCAGAATTCAGCTAAATAATTTGCAAGGACCTCAGCCATGGAAGGGATATTAAAGGTGACATATTTACTCTTTACCACTGTTCTGTTCTCCAGTTCTCATTTTCTCGACTGATTATATGTATAATCCCAGAAATAACTCCCATAGCACAAAGAGCTCTGATCACAGCTGCCAAGATCGAGGCTTATTTGTCTTAATGACGCTGGCAGGGATTGGTCAGGATGACAAGACCGACCTCATGGGGAGGCAAAGACTGTGGCTGCCTCGGGTCTCAAACTCTAGAGCACCCAGACCTCTCAGCTCCTTCTGGATGATCCCTTACATTTCATTCTTGAATGACTGTCCCTCAGTCACGTGAAAGCTCACATGAGTGCTGTATCCCTCTCTGTGAATTAAACATCTGAGAGTGTGTTTTGATTTTCAACTCAGGAAAGGGAAAAAGGTGGGCAGGTGCAGATGCGTGGGGGATACAGAAGGATGACTTCCTCTCACAAAGCGCCCAACTCAAGATGCTCCCGTGTGCTCTGTGCACCTCTTAGCCTTCTCTCTCCCTGGGACCCCTCCCATTTCTAACCAGATAAGAAGCAAACAGAAGGGCCAGCAGACACCCCAGACTCCCTGGGAGGGATGGCGCCCGAGAGGTTTGGCAGACAGAGGTCACAATTGTGACAGATGCTGCCCATCTTCCCAATCCTCCCAAAGGGCAACCACTCAGAGAGCGCTGATTTGTTCTTCCTTCTTCTCATCAGGCTTCAGGGCTTGTAGTTAACAGAAAGAGCAGGAGCCTTCGGAGCATAACCAGAAGTAAAAGTCTCGTCAGCATCTATTCCTCAGCCCCCTAGCACTTCTCTTCCCCCTTTCTCATTGCACCCTGCTCACTTCGCAAGCCCTTCCCAAAGAGAACCACTGAAAATAGCAACAATTGTAAAGCCATGTTTTGTGTGTCATTCCAGATAAATATCTGTCTCAGAGTAGGAAAAGCATTTCCAAGCATAGAAAGAAAGAAAGAGAACATAAAGTAAAGATTGATGGCCTTGATCACATAAAAATTTTTAATGTTTATGCAACAAAAGATGCCTAAAGCAAAATCCTTAAAGCACAAACTAGAAGAAAATTGGTGCACCATAAATAACAGACAATGGGTCATTATTCCTAATACATAAAATGCTCTTCTATAGAAGAGATGAATACGCCGGTAGGAAAATTGGCAAAATGTGAAAAGCTGATGCACAAAAGAAAAAATACACATGGACAAAGAAAACATTTCTTAGAGTTCAACTTCTGTGCAGTTCATACACAGGGGCTTTACCACCAGTGCTATTTTTACCCATCATAGAAACAATTATATTATGATAATATTCAGTATTAATGAAGCTATGAAAAAGTGAATATTTATAGGCCACTCTTGGGCCTGTTACCTGCCACATTTTTTAAATAGGAAATACACCAATATGTATCAAAAAGCTTAAAAATCTATATAATGTTTACATTCTTAATTCTACTTCCAGGGATTTATTGTGAGGAAGTAATCAAAGATATAAACAATTATTTATTAATAATGATGCTAACCTCAGTGTTATTCGTAAAGAAGAGAATGAGATAAAAACAATTTATAGGTGCGACAACCTAAATGTCAAACATAAATATGATGAAATGTCCATAGCAAGGAATATTTGTCATTCATTATAATTTACATTTTAAAGAATATCTGGTGACATGGGTAAATAATCATATTATAAAGGATGAGTTAAAAATTTATAAACAGTACAGGCCATAAAGTTATTTTTTGTATGTTTATTTGAATGTTTGTGTGTGTGTGTGCGCGTGCGTGCGCGTGTGTGTGTGTTTCCCGTAGAAAGCTCAGCACATACCCAGTGGTGACCCAGGAGTGGTAAGACCATTCAAGACTGAAGTTCTCCACAGGAGCTTTTTCTTTCTGTATTCTCCCAATCTACAGTGAATATGCATTTCTGTTATGAATATTATCGAAAAAAATTTATTTTTTAGAATTACGTATGTTTTTAATCAATCGAAACATCATTCTTCGTTGTATTCTGCAACAGATTATTCAATCCACTTTTAATGCATTCATATCAAAATACCCATGAAAGATGCTGCAACCCCGGAGGAAGAGAATAATTCTGTTTAACAAACACAGGAGACATTATGCCCACTGCCCCCAGTCACACCAGCAGATAATTCTTGAAATAATGTTTGGAGCAGTTAGCATCCAGAAAAGAAACGTGGGCTGCCCAATATCCAAGTTAGGGCCTGTGAATGACCATTATAAAGATCTCAAGTATTTTTGAAGCATTGTCTATTTAAAATCAAGTTATAACTGTAAAGTTTTTAATATGTGGCAAAATTTTTTTTAATTACAATACTTTATCCGGAGCCTGTGCTCCACAACGGGAGAGGCCACAACAGTGAGAGGCCCGTGTACCGCAAAAATAAATAAATAAATAAAATAAAATAAAATTTATTAAAAAAAATACCCAAGGCAATCAAATTATGACGTATTTGTGTTTCCTCTTTATCTACGATTCCTCACCTAGAATTGTCAGATTTAAACTGGTTCTGTTGCTGGTGAATTTAAGGTTCTTTCTTTGTCACAAAAGAATTCGGAGATGAAGTGCTAGGTAAGAATCAGATTTATTTAGAGAGGAACACACTCCACAGACAGAGTGTGGACCATCTTGGAAGGCAAAAAGCAAGAGGCTTCGAATATACAACGGCATGGTTAATTTTTATGAGCTGGATAATTTCATAGGCTAATGAGTGGGAGGATTATTCCAATTATTTTGGGAAGGGGTGGGGATTTCCAGGAACTGGGCCACCACCCACTTTTTGACCTTTTGTGGTTGCCCTCAGAACTGTCATGGCACTGGTGGGTGTGTCATTTAGCATGCCAACTGGTTCTGTTGCTGGTGAATTTAAGGTTCTTTCTTTGTCACAAAAGAATTCGGAGATGAAGTGCTAGGTAAGAATCAGATTTATTTAGAGAGGAACACACTCCACAGACAGAGTGTGGACCATCTTGGAAGGCAAAAAGCAAGAGGCTTCGAATATACAACGGCATGGTTAATTTTTATGAGCTGGATAATTTCATAGGCTAATGAGTGGGAGGATTATTCCAATTATTTTGGGAAGGGGTGGGGATTTCCAGGAACTGGGCCACCACCCACTTTTTGACCTTTTGTGGTTGCCCTCAGAACTGTCATGGCACTGGTGGGTGTGTCATTTAGCATGCCAACGTATCACAATGAGCGTATAATGAGGCTCAAGGTCTACTGGAAGTTGAATCTTCTGCCATCTTGGACCCAGTTGGTTCTCACTAGTTTTCATCATGTCCTATGGCTATGTCGCTCTTTTAAAGGTTGTGCCCTGTCCCCTTCCCTCCTGCTTCAGTTCAGAGACTCAACCCTCAATGTGGTAAGGAAGCAGACTGTAAGATAGGTATCACATACACATGGTGTCTCTAAGCCGCATATGGCCTGGCTCAAATATGGCATTTTTTTACATCTGATCTAACCGAAAAATAGATATTATAAAATAATTCTACATCTGGCAATAGCACATTTTCCACATGGAATTCTCCATCAGATGCCATTTAAGATGTAATTTCCCAGTTGGTCTAATTTAGTCTAGACTTCCTCTCATCCTTTGTTCTTTCTATAAATGGCAGTACCTTTGCAATTTGTCTTTTACGGTGAGCTGCATCTTTTCCAAAGTGCAGCAGTGCGTGGTTCCCAAAAATGTGTTAATCTTGGTGAGATTTACCCTTCTCTCCTAGAGCCTTCACTAAATCACCATCCTACTTCTGCTGTTTATGATTTTAATAAGGAGCCTTGGCGAGTGGCTAGTCAAAACAGATTTTCAGTTAGCACTTTTAAAATAGCTAATGCCAATTCACTGATCCTTCAATATTTAAAGGCATTTTACTGGGAAAGATTTCTTGAGCCATTTCTAAAACTGATGTAAAGGCTCTGATTTTTGTCTCACATCGACAAAAACAGAGTTGGTCTAATCTAGTCCCAGCCTCTCTGGGATTCATTTTCTTTCTCTTAAATATAAGAGACAGTGCTGTGTGTGTGTTGTGTGTGTATATTGTGTGCTCTGTTTGTGTTGTACATTTCATTACATCAGATATATCCTAGAAGAATATATATCAACATGTTAGCAGTGATCCCCTTTGGGCAATGAGACGATGGTGATTTTTTAAAATATTATTTTCACAAATATATGAAATGTTTAAAAAACTAAGTAATAATAATAATAAATTTTACTTTGCATAACTACCCTAGATCATAAACCCTTTAAATTATTCATAAATATTCAATGTATTCATTAAAAACTATATTGTTTTGTCTAGAAGGTTTTAAAGATGCATGATTTGATAAACTAATAGGTTATATACAGTTTTTATTGTCTAGGAACAATACAATATTATAATTGTATAAATTAGTTCCTACACATGCAGAGCTCTGAATATTGAATAAAAATATGAAAACCTATATGGGTGGGCTAAAATTTTAAAAGAAAACAAATAATTATACATATTGTCCAGAAAGAACAACCAAAATTTCTTTCTTTTCTTTTTTTTCTTTAATATCTCTGGTATAAGTTTTCAGAAAATCATCTCAAAGTAAAATGAATAAAGAAAGAATTTTTTTGGTATTATTCAGATTTAAGTGGATTTGACAAATTCTACCCCTCTTTCTTGACAAGTTAGGAACCAGTTTAAAACTAAGACAAAGCAGTAAGGCAGACAGATAAGCTAATTATTACCGATACTGCTGATAAAGCTGATATTGGATAAAATGGCCTAAGTCTAGTGTAAGTAAATTTCTAATGCTGAATCCCAAAACTGGGCTGACTCACACCCAAGCCATTGCAGGACTCTTAGAGGCCAGGCCTGCACCACAGGGATAGGGCTTCCCTGTTAAGCTAACTCGTGGCAGCAATGATGGAGGATATTGGATCTCAGTGGACAGGTCAACTCCAAAGAGAAAAAGGAGATGAAGTGGCCAGTGTCCATGCAACCTCCTCCTCTTACTAAAATTTCCACTAAGGTACATTTAGGGAGAGGAATGGGGGAGGAGAGAAGGGGGAGATGTCATGAGTATTACACAGGAAATAATACAGCAAGGATTAATAAGTGTTCAGTATCCTGGCACCACTGATGATTAAAATATTCCGCCTCCATATATCTTCCATCTAGCTGAATCTTACTCACTAAATATATGGTTGGGATATTATCTTAAAATGTATTTCTCCCTTTCCTGCTTTCTTAAATGGAGTTTAGCAAGAGTGATGGTAAATTCTTCTGCTCTGGATCCAAACTCCTGTTGACCTCTGTCATCACACTCAGGTTCCCATGTACTTCAGCCAAGTGGCTGTCCTGACAATACAGGAAGGCTTGCCTGTCACGATGGATGGGACTGGCCAGTGTTGAAACTTCAGAGTGGTCTTTACCTAGAGCCCAGAGAAGTTTGCAGAACCAGGTCCCCTAGAGCCTATTCTTTAGGGCCCAATCTAGCATGACCTCAGCTTTCTAGCTTCTACTTCCTTTGCAGAAGACAAACCAGCCCCAAACTGGACCCCGTCTTAATATTACCAATTAAAAGAAGAGAAGAATAAGAGAAGATACTGGATGCTTTCTCTCTCTAAAAAGGTCCCTAATAAAGGTGCCTCCTCCAGGACTCCTAGATTCATATCACTTCACTCTTCCGGCCAAGGTCATACCATGGACCTGAACATGAAAAGGGGGAAACTCCTCTGTTCCCTAGATGGTGGAGTTTTTATTTTTCCTCCTCATTTTTATTTCTCTGGTGCCTCCATTTTCGCCCTTGTTACCTCCCAGGATCCCTCCCCTTTGTGAGAGTAGGAGAAATAGGAGAAGGTATAGGGTCATAGCCTCGTTGTTGTTTCAAGACCATTGTTATAAGCATCCATTACTATGATATGTTATTTATGCTTTGTGACTTATAGAGTGAGGGCCTCATGGTAACACTGGGCAAATATTTAAATCCAGACAAACGTGGAACCAAATTCTTTCTCCACAGATTTGTTCACGGTGTGACCAAGATGAAGTTAATGCAGTTCTCTAAGACCTTCTTTCCTCTTTTACAAAATAAAAACATCCTCCTGATGATTAAATGATGTGGCTTTGAGCGTGCAGTAGGGCGCTTGGTGTGGTGCCATTCTCCCCTCTCCTTTACTTTCAGTGGTCATCAGAATAAACAGGTTGACTCTTCACATAACACGCTCAGCAGTACTGAATCTTTTATTCCTGCCTCTCCTTTTGTGGGCAGGTGTCACTTCTTGTCACTGCTGTGTGTCCCTTCAGCTTCTAACCAGCATCTCCACTTGACATGGCAAGTGTTGACTGATGGCTGAGTGCCCCTGCCCTCCTCTCTTGGAGGAGAGGCATGGGCTTTGTGACAGCTTATCACTTTGTAGTGGATGTGTGCCATATCTGTGCTGTCCAGTGCCTTTTGAACACCTTTCCTGTGTTTCATTAATCCCCCTTACCGGGCAGTCCCTAAGGTAGTGTCTCAACTACAAATCAGCTCTTCTGTATACTGTTTTGTGATGCAGAACCAAGACTCTCTAAACCAAACATCTGCTTCTCTTGCTGCTCCCTGTTGGGTTCTTCCAAAGGAGACCACACGGTTTGAGGACTGGAAAGGAGCATGTCCTGTCCTGTGCGACCCCTGCTCCAATGAGCCGCACTCAAGCAACCTTCTTCACCACGGGAACAGTACCTCATTCTGGTTCTGGCGTTGGTTCCAGTTTGCAGTTTTTCCAACACCTGCACAGCTGGCCTCACTGCTCCCCTCAGGGACACAGTAAGCACCAACTAGCCAGCATCCCCTCCGGAAGTCTGGGTCCCCACCCAAAGGGACCCCTCCTCTAAGGATCTAAGTTTTAATAAGTTTCTTCCTTTGTTTCTCAAACCCTAGGGGTGGTCCCCATTTCCGGCAGTTGCTACTCTATGATACATATGTGGGATTTTTTTGCCAACAATTCCTTATACATAGTTAACAATTTTTTTTAATTTTTATTGTGATTCAGTTATACATACATATATATCCACTCTTTTTTAGATTCTATTCCCATATAGGTCATTACAGAGTATTGAGTTGAGTTCCCTGTGCTATACAGTAGGTTCTTATTAGTTACCTATTTTATATATAGTAGTGTGTATATGTCAATCCCAATCTCCCAATCTATTCCTCACCCCCCTTCCCCCCTTGGTAACCATAAGTTTGTTTTCTACATCTGTGATTCTATTTGTGTTTTGTAAATAGGTTCATTTGTACCATATTTTTAGATTCCATATATAAGTGATATCATATGATATTTGTCTTTCTCTGTCTGACTTACTTCACTCAATGTGACCATCTCTAGGTCAATTCATGTTACTGCAAATGGCATTATTTCGTTCTTTTTATGGCTGAGTAATATTCCATTGTATACATGAACCTCATCTTCGTTATCCATTCCTCCATTGATGGACATTTAGGTTGCTTCCATGTCCTGGATATTGTAAATAGTGCTGCAGTGAACACTGGGGTACATATATCTTTTCGAATTATAGTTTTCTCTGGATATATATGAAAATATCTCTGTTAAAATTACTGGTGTGATTACTTAATTGTAACAGGATCCTGACTGATAAATCCCCATCAGAAGTCCCGCTTCTCTAAGGGAGGTCTCAGGACTCACTTGCCCGGGGGTCATGACAGCTAGAACACAGGCCTGTGTTCATCTACCCACTGGCACACATGTCATCAATCCAATGTACCTTGCAATAATCAGAGGAGACCAATCAGGGATTTCAGTTGTAATTTTTCAGATTATAAATAAGATATATAGAAAAAGCCTGGCACTGTTTATTTTTTAACTGCTCTATTGAAGTATAATTGATATACAGAAACCTGCACATGTTTAATGTATACAATTAAGGGCACACTTTAGTGCTCAACAAATACAGATATTATTCTTGAAATAATATATTAAATCTATGATGTAGGATCCTTGAGGGTAAGACCCATATTCTATATGTACTCTGTATTCCCGACATGACTGTCTTAGTCTGCTCAGGCTGCCATAACATAATCCTACAGACTGGGCAGCTTAAACCATAACCATTTATTTTCTCACAGTTCTGGAGGCTGGAAGTCCAAGATCAAGGTGTGGGAAGGATTGGTTTCAAATAAGATCTCTCTCCTCAGCTTGCAGATGGCATCTTTTCACTGGGTCCTCACATGGCCTTTTCCTTGTACACACATGGAAAGAGATAGATCTCTGGTTCCTCTTTCTCTTCTTATAAGGACACCAGGGCTATTGGATCAGGGCCCCACTCCTATGACTTCATTTAACCTTAATTGCCTCCTTAAAGACCTCATCACCAAATACAATCATATTGGTAGCTGGGGCTTCAATATATGAATTTTAGGGAGACAATTCAGTTTATGACTTTGATCATAAATGAATTGAGGAGTAGGACTGTTATCTAAAATCTGTGGAATCCTATCTTTAAATTAATTGACATGGAATGATTAGGAAAATCCTTATTTTCAAAACCCAGTTTATTTTCTACTAATTTCTGCATATTAGACCTTACACCTTCCTCCCCACTCCATACCAAATAATTTTTTTCTTCAGAGATTGGTTTGGGATCCTTATCACTAACACCTGAGTTGACATCACTTTTCTGGAAGAGTGATAGGTTTCCAGCAATTGACTATCAAGTATTTTTCATACTCTTTTAGCTGGTTGCAAGTAAAATTTAATGGCTTCATGTAATTTACAATCCTCATACCATGTGTTCAAAATAAACAGCATGGGCTTGCCTAGTTGGCTATGAATACCTGTCTTGAACAGTTCCTGAAATTACTGAAAAGTACCACAGTCTATTATGGGAATTGCTTTATTATGATTATGGCCTTACTTCACGTGCCACTACATGGTACCTGTCAATGTGAAGTGTCTCATTAATTAATTGTTTCTGAGCTTTCAAACAGGTACCAAAGGATACTATCAGCAGAAGAAAGAAAACAACTTATCCCATGTAAAATGGGGATAATTCCCACCCGTGCTGGTCTCATGAAGCTTAAAATGACAATGTAGACACACTAAAATCATTGGCTCATTTAAATTGAAGATAAATCTTGGGGTATATATTTTGCAACTGAAAAGTGTGATGAAACTGCATTTCTGGCAAAGCAGGAGAAGAATGGTGGCCTAATTTTATTAATCATGTTTTTCTTAAAGATTAGGTTCTTTTTTTCATTATTGCAAAGTTGCAATGACAGTTCAAGAAAACTGAATCTCCTCAGGACTGAATGATTCATTAAGATGAGGGTGGAGCATAAAGGTAGTAGGCACACTGGAATCACAGCCCCAGGGCATTCCCGTGTAGGAGATATGACTTGCCCATTAAGGATTTGCCCAGTGTGTTACCAACAGAAAGTTCTGACTGCTATAGTCACCAATTTCACAGCTATTGTCTTGGCAGGGACTATTGCAACCCAATGATCAGATTACAAAATTATGAGTCAGTTAAACAATTTACTCAACTTAAAATTAGTAAAAATGCAGGTACTAAATATTAATTCAGCTCAAAGGGAGGCATTTCATTCAGTCATTTGTCTGGCTCAGTTTCCCTGGCCTCTTTCAGCCTCAGCACACCCAGAGGTCCGTGCCTTGTATGAGGTGGTTAACTACTATTCATCATTGGGGTCTCAATTGAGATGTCCTTTTCTCTGTAAAGATTGTTCTGGCAACCACAGTCTAGGAGAGGAATGGAGCCCCCATAGTCCCCTATTCCATTCTCATTGTGGGTCTTCCTACTTCTCTGAATCACTCACTGGACTGGAAGCTTTATGAAGAGAAGGAATATGTCTGCTTCCCCTCATTCATTCATTCACTACCCAGACAGTCAATAGATATACATAAAGTATGTATTTTGTGCCACAATCTGTTCTGGAAACAGAAACACCACAGTGAACAAAATGACAAGTCTCTGACCTTGCAAACCTTGCATTCTAGCAGGGGAGGCAAAAAATAAATACATATGCAGTACAAGTGCTTAAGAAATTTATGAAATAAGGTGAGAGAAAATAATGAGAGTATTATTTCATATAAGGTGAGTGACCAAAGAAGACCTCACTGAGGAAGCAGGAGAGAGAGGCATGGATTACCTGGAGGAAGAGTTTTCCAGGCAGATGGAAAACTAAGATAAGAGCAGGCTCCACGCGCTGAAGGCATAGCAAGAAAGTCAGTGTGATGTGAGAGCAAGAAACAAGGAGAAGTAGAGAGGAGCTCAGAGAACAGACCACATGGGGCCTTGAGGGCCATGATAAAGATATTGGATTTTACTTCAGTGATGATAGGAAGCCCTTGTATATTTTTTACTGACTGGGGATTAGGTTAAGAGTGGAGAAAGGAGACCCCTCAAGAAGTTACTACAGGAGTTCAAGCAAGAGGGGATTATGGCCTGAAACAGAATGGTGAGCGAGACCCATGAGAAGCAGTCAGATATGGGATATATTTTAAAGGTAGAGCCAATGGCATTGCTGATAAATTGATAAAGGGATATAAGAAACAGTAGGAATTAAAAACGGCTCCAATATTTTGGGTTTGAGCAACTGGATAGACAAAGATGCCATTTACTGAGATGAGGAACCCTGGGGAAGGATCAGCTTTGGAAAGGGAAGAGGTAATCAGAAGTTCTGTCTTGAAAATGTTAATTTTGAGAGTCCTATTAATAGATAGAGATATCAAATGGGCAATTGAATGTACATGACCAGACTGGGGAAATGTATGTATGAATCAGGAGAATTTAGAAGGCACTAAAAGCCACTGGTTTGAGATTACGTAGATCAAGATCCACAAACTCTGGCTTGTGATCAAATCAGGACACCTTCCTGTTTTGATTAAAGCACTTTATTGGAACACAGGCACATTCAAACATTCATGTATTATCTATGGACACTTTTGTGCTACAACAGCAGAGTTGTGACAGAGCCCATGTGGCCTGCAAAAGCCTAAAATATTTACTGTCTGGACATTTACAGAAAAAAATTGTCAACTTCTGATCTAGAGATTAGGAGAGATGAAGGGAGGAGGTCTGAGGACTGGGCTGTGGGATCTTCTAACATCTAGGAAGTCAGTGAGAGCAGGCAGATGTAGAGGAAGAATCAGAAGGAGCAGTGGTGAGAGAGAGGAAAATGGATGCTTATTTTTTTTCACATTTGTATCCACACCTAGAACAGAGCCTGCATGGAGAAGATGCTCAATGAATATTAATGGACATCAAGATAATGGATAAATAAGGTAATAGAATTAATTTTTTTAAATGATTGAAAATGTTTTGCTTACCAGTCTGCCAATACTTCAATATGCTTCTATGATAAAAGATTCTGAGGCTACCACAAAGTTTTCAGAGGAAAAATAATATTTTTAAACTTATATACAGGTGAGATAAAAGCAGCAGGCTCCAGAGTCAACTTTTGATCTTCTATATTTCCCTCCTGATCCTAAAAATAGGTTCCGTATATTTTTATTGCAGGATCCAAAACAGAGAAGAGATTAACCAAAATGAAAGGGCTCAGGCTAACACTGCTCTTCACTGGAGAAGATGGGCATTCCAAAAGCCAATTTGTGTAGTGTAATTTACTCCAGCTGCCCAACAGAAATAAGTAATACTCTTAGGCCCTCTCATATTGAAAGATTTAAGCTGGACAAGCATTTCTCACATTTTCAGCTACGTTAGATATCTAAGAGAAAAACCTATCATCCTGGGAAGTTATGTGCTCAATTTCCCAGGATCAGGCTTATCATCAGATATTCTGTACAGCAGGTGATCTCTCTCCCTGACTTCAGCTGATAGCCTTTCTGAAAAGTGAAGCTTTATGAAGGTCAGGGTCAATAAGAAGGAGATCCCAGTCTGGGACCCCTTCAATCTTTTGTAAGCTATCACTATGTAATATCCTACCAAACTTTCTATAAGATGTAAGGAAATATATCCAATGTCAATGGTAATAATAATCATCAGGTTGCACTGAGCACTTTTCTTGCTAACTTGTCTCAGGAAATCCTCACAATTAACTTGAGCTCAGGCAGGCATGATAAAATTATTTATTATAACCCAACTTGTAATGTAAAGAGCCAGACTCTAAAATTTTGTATTTGGACTGTTGTTGTTTTCTTTTTACATCACCCCATGCTTCCGCGAGGCACATCACTGAGCTATAAATGAATGCAAAAGAACATAGACAAGATATCTTAAGACAGAATTAAACAGTTTAGGTATCCACTCAAAGCATAGATCCCATTTCCTTCTGACTTGTGTTAAAAGATAAACTGAGGCACATTAAAATTTTCAAGTTTCTTTGAGCATGCATTGATTCACATAAGACAGTGCTAAACCAGAAGTTGTTGGAAGCACTCCAGCAACAGTAGTTAAGGAAGAGGATTTTATTGAGATATGGAAACAAAGCAAGGAAGTTATTTGATTGGCTGTATCTTAAGTGGTTGCCTTATTTGGGAAAGCCTGGTTGGCTGCTTGTGATGGTTTGTTCTTAAGTTTTATTTTCTCAGTTTCAAGTGCATTGACTCTGACTTAGGTTTTGGCTTGCTTATACAGGCAACCAAGACTTTAGAGCCACCCCTATCTAATGGCCTCCTTGTTTAATTAATCTAACTCTTGCTTGGGTGGAGACAAAGCCACCCCAAGTCACAAGATCCAATGGCAATAAATTTGATGGTAATTAACTTAAGCAGTTTTTGAGACCCAGACAAGCCATCATTTAGTTGGATTGGATAAGATCAAATAACAGTGTCTGATTTAAAAATCATGCATGGTTACATTGATAAGCTTTTATTTCTACTGAAAGTCATGCCAAGTAAATATTATCAACCAAGAAACTTCAGGGTGCATTTCCTTAATCTTTACTAATTATTCTGTTTACTAAGCGAAAACCAAAATTCTTATCCAGAACAAGCACTTTCTAAAAAATAGCTTGTTCTCTGCAGCGTCTTTCATGTACAGTAGCAGATGTCTCACCTGATAGTCTTTGGCAAAGCTTTTCATCTTTAATCTGCAGGTTTAAATCCTGCCATGCTGTTTTTTAATCATCATTTAACTTCTGTTCTTACTGTTTAATTTATCCTGCAGTACAGAGTGGAGCTGTGAGATTCTGCAAATAATATTCCCTTGTGTGTATTCATTTTAAAAAAATAGGAAAAAAATACTTCCTCCTGTTCTTCCAACTTCTAAACAATTCCAAGGTACCTACTTGCTCCCTACTCTCAAGAAACACAATTTTGTACCTCTGTCTCTTAACATAATAGATTTTCTTCACTATTCCTCATGTATTTATCGGTCCAGTCAACAGTGGCTAAAAGAAAAGAAGCATGGACTCTCTTCTCTCTTCTATATTCTGTTAGATTTTGTTAAATTCATTATAATTCTACAAGACTTTATCAAGAATCTATGGTGTACTTTGTACAGGGATAGGTAATTTTGTGGGTAAGAAATAGGTGTATTTCAAATACACACATGTGTATATATGGCTATAGGCAGAGTCTTTGTCCTTGAAAAATTTATATGTTGAAACCTGATCCCCAGTGGGATGGTATTAAGAGGTGTGGCATTTGGGAGGTGATTAGGTCATAAGAGTGAAGCCTTCATGAATGGGATTAGTGCCCTTATACAGAAGGCTCCACAGCACCCCCTCACCCATTCTGCCATATGAAGATGCAGAGAGTTGGAAAAGGAGAGAAAATAGATTCTTCACTAGGGCCTGCAGAAGGAACACAGAGTTGCTGACACCTTGAGTGAGATCCGCTTCAGACTTCTGTCCCCCAGAACTGTAAGAGAGTAAATTCATGTTGTTTTAAGCCACCAAAATTTTGGTAGTTTGTTATTGAAGCAATAGAAAACTGACACAGAAGCTCACTAGGATAATTTAGATGGATCTTACAAATTGTTGGTTTCCAAGGATAAATTATATGCTTGCTAGAGAAGTTATATAATAGCTATATATAAGTGCTTAGATTCATTTTGTATGGCAGTTATGTTTTAAATATTTATAATCTAATTTTGATTATATGAGAGCAACAGCAAGGCCATCCTAATTAGCAGATATGCTTTGCAGATCAGAGCATAGTGTATCTACTATTATAGGATGATTTATTTGTTGATTGGAGGTAATTTTCCAGAGCAAATCTGTGCTTAACATTAAGATGAAAAATATCACACATCAACTGTGTGTACTTTGATTCAGTCAAACCAGGGCTCAGTCACTCCTGCATTTGTCACTACTCATGCTGGGTCCAACAGTAACAATTCACTCAACAAATATTGATTGTATTGTATGGTTCTAGATTCTGTGCTGGAGACAAACAATATTCCTGTCCCCATGTAGCTTACATCCCAGTAGAAGTAGACCGTCAGTGAAGGAAGCAGACAAATAACTAAATAATATTTGCTTCTCAGGCAAAGCATGGTATATTAGTTTCCTAGGGCTACCATAACAAAGTAACACAACTGTATGGCTTTAACAACAGATATTTATTGTCCCATAGTTCTAGAGACTAGAAGTCTGAAACCAAGTGCTGACTGAAAAAAATACACAACCTAAAAGTTGACAATTATGTTTCATTCAGAGAACTTACTGAGGACTATAGCTCAGGAGACAGCCTCTCAGATGGCTCTGAGGATCTGCTCCAAAGAGGTCAGGGAGGAGCCAGGATACATAGCTTTTGCTAGGAAAAAAAAAGATATGTAGTCAAACATCAAAAGATTACTGCTAATCACACACACAAAAAAAAAACCCAGACATCTCAAGTTAATGATTTTAGTGCTTTTCTATATATGGGGAGATGCAAGAGTCTGGGCTCAATGAAATTATTCCTTAGAAACGCACCTTAACTATCTATGGCCAGTATCCTGTTTTTCTCCATCTTGAATTCCCCTCAGGTGTATCATCGGGGACAGCTGCAGTGGTTGAGGTCTTTATGGCTGCAACATCCTTTGTTTACTGAAATGGCAGGTGACATGTTTTGTCCACACAAGGTTTTGACAGGGTTGATTCCTTCTGAGGGCTGTGAAAGGGAATTTGTTCCATGTCTCTCCCCTAGTTTCTGTTATCCTCAGGTATCCCTTGGCTTGTAGATGTCATTATCCCAATGTTTTTATTATCATATTTCCTCCACACTTGTGTCTCTATATCCAAATTTCCCTTTTTTATAAGGACATCAGTCATATTGGATTAGGGCCCACCCCAGTGACCTCACCTTTACTTGATCATCTGCAAAGATCCTATTTCCAAACAAGGTCACTTGAAGTACTGAGGGTTAGAACTTCAATATCTTTGTGGGGAGTGACGGGGGAAGAGGGGGACACAATTCAACCAGTAGCAGGTAGGAGGAAAGGCTCTGAAAACCAACTAACTAGAAGCACAGAGAATTTATCCTTGGAGATGTCTCCAGCCAGCCCTCCCAGGTATTACACCAGCTCCAGCTGTTTTACCATGATTATTCTTTCGCTTATGCATTCACACTCTCCCTGGCATTAGGTTCTCTCAGATTTTTAGAATCTCTTCTTCAAATTAACGAGTGGTCTTCAGCTTCCCTGATTTCACCATTATTCTGGATCTGCATTATAACTTGTAACCTGATCATCTTCCCCGGCAGGCAAGTCTTTTGCACCCAGGTCATTCAGATCACAATTGACTTAGGTTTGGCTTAAATTATGGTTGGCTTAAATTATGTTTTCTTTGAGCATTTACAAATAATTTTTGGTCATATCTGAAAGTGAGAGGACAATAAAATGACAATGCACATATTTCTGTATTGCTTTATAAAGAGCTTCCCCATAGATATTTCATATTTCATCTCTCAACAACTCTATGAGATGTAAATAAATGTCCTCCTTCAATGCAGACAATTAGCCTCAAAGATCACAAACTCCTAAGTGGTAGGTGTGGGATTCAAAGGCAAGCTGGGACAATTTTGCTGTTAAAACATGCCTTAAGATCATCTGTCACTTGAAATTATTTGGAATTGGAAAATATGGTCATGATGAAGGGAGAGAAAATACAATAAAGTCACTGTACTATTCATGAGATAAAATTTTCACTAAAATTATTTATTCCTGGTGCATCACACTCCCTTTAGGTGAATTTAAAGATCACCTCTTCAGGATTTAAGCTCCCTCATGACTGTAGAGCTGATAAATCTTTCTTCCCTATGAGAGACACGTCATAATCAATATTTTCCTGCATTGAACAACTCTATGTTTTATCACAAAAGATCTAGCTTCTAACTTAATTCCACTTAGTTCACTTTCATTGTCCTCTTATTCAGGTTTTAAAAAATAGATATCGAACGGAGTTTTCAGAAGGCAAATTATCATTCTCACATGGGGAACTGCTCTAATGTGCTTCAAAGAGAGCTTGACGCTGCCAAAATCACTCAAAAGGCTAACCAGTCAGTAGGTGGTTATTAATTGAGAAGAATATTGTCTGTGTGCTCCAAAAAAAGGAAGAAAAGGCTCACTTCTCATTAGAGCTCTATCCTCTGTTTTCTCCATGGGTTTTGTTGGAACTGCTAGGTGACAGGGCAGTTCATGGGCTTCAGGTAAAAGGAAGAGAATACTTAGCATGAATAGGTCAAAAACTACACCCCCTCATAATGAAATCTCAGAGAGGAGTACTTAATTCCAATGCTGGAAACTTTGAAAAGGTTAATAGCAGGGAAAATCCATGACCAGCAGACAGTCAAGTTCACACCTGGAGAGTGCGGTGCGCTTATGTTATCTGAGAAGAAAGCTCTGTCTATCAAGCTACAGTGTGAAAGTGAGGAATCAAATCTCTGGCATGATTCATGCTTCTTCATTTCCTTGATTGTCACCCAAGTTGAATATATTCTTTGGCTTAGTTGGCTTCTCAGCACTCATTTTGACAAAATTACATGACTTCTGCTCTGAGATTTCATTGGTTTCTCCTTTTTTTTATGTTCTGCCATGTCATGCTAATAAATCAAACAAGAACTTCTGACAAGGGATTTATTAGAAAGTTTTACAAGCAAAAACCTACTTGTCATAAAAAAACAAAGCTGCAAAAAAAAAAAAATTACATAGCTGCATTGGAAGGTTTTCAAAAATGGCCTCTAGGTTTCCCTTGAAATTGTACTAAATAGATGATAGGAAATGTAATCTTGTCGACTCTATAGGAAGGAAAGTTGATCGTAAGCCAAGAGCCATGACTTGCAAAGATCTCCTCAAATAGTGTGCAAATCACCATGATATTTAGATTGTGACTTTTCAAAAAGCAACAGTGACATCCAGTTAAACTCTGGCCTTTAGAGAGCTAAGCAATTAGAGATAGTTTTTCAGAGTTCAACAACACTAAGCAGAGACTGTCTTATATCTCTGTAGCTCTTTACAGATTACAAAGGACCCATATGACATCCTCTGACTCCCCTCCCCCACCAACCCAAAAGGTAGAGAAGACCAGGGGCCTTGCCCTCCCCATTTTATAGAGTAGGAAACTGAGGCTGAGAAAGCCAACACAACTTGCTTCCGTTTCAGTTAGTTTGTCACAGCTGGGACTCTAGTTCTTTGTCTAGGCTACATTGTAACTCACTGATTAAAAAATATTCTCTTAGCAAAGGAGCTATCGCATGCTTCCTACATCATCTATTGCTTCAGTGACCACATAAAGACTGATTTATACCCAAGTCCATACCTGTGAGCAGACCTACACACTGGGCTTCCTACTGGATATTTACTCTTGGATAGCCCACCAGCACCTCAAATTCAACATACTGAAAGCTAAGTGCAACACTAAATGGGCTCCTTCTCCATGCTCCACCACTTGGTGAAGACAGATGCTGCAAAGGAATTGTTGCGGGAACACTAGCCAAATGCAACACATTCCTGAGCCTCTCTCTATGGTCCCAACATTTACAATCTGTAGTATTTATAAATGTCATTATGTACCTCCCCACATGCCACTGTGTGCTTACATGTATATCCCCCTCAATATTTTAAAGTCATTGAGGGCAGGGACCACGTACCTACCATTTGGTGTGCATGCCATATATGTTTGCTAAAATTGATCTGAAATTAACATAACTTTTAGATTAGAAAGTCTTTTTTAATAAAGTTTTCATTTCAGAATAGTTTTAGATTTAGATAAAAAGTACAAGAGTAATACAGAGAGTCCTCACATGCCTCACAGTTTCCCCTACTGTCAACACTTTACATCAGTATGGTGCATTTATCACAGCTGAGGCACCAACACCGAAATTCCATACTTTAATCTGATTTCTTTAGCTCTCGCCTAATGTCCTTTTTCTGTTCTAGGATCCCACACAGGATTCCACATTACATTCACGTGTCATGTCTTCTTAGGCTCCTCTTGGCTGTGAGACTTTCTCAGACTTTCCTTGTTTTTGATGACCTTGACAGTTTTTAGGAAATACTGGCCAGGTATTTTGCAAAATGTGCCTCAATTTGGGTTTGTCTGATGTTTTTTCTCATGGCTAGACTGTGTTTATGGGTTCTGGCAGGAAGACCAAGGAGGTATAGTGCTATTCTCATTGCATGATGTTGGTACAGCAGGCAGGTAGCTAGCTATGAGCAGAGAAATGCGTGCAGGGGCTAGGTGTCGGGAAATCACGCATTTTATCAGCAGCAGGGGTCTGCGGGCAGACAAAGAAAAGCAGGAACCTCCAGACTGACGGGAGACCACACATTTTGGCTGTTAAGTATACTGAAGGCAGACAAAGAAGGGTGCAGAAAGGCCGGAATCTCCACAAATGTAACCTGTTGCTCATAATGCTCTCATTACAATAAAATTAGCCTTGCAGATAAGAAGTACCCATCATGCACCGACGCCATGAGACCTCTGATCTAAGCTAACTAAGGACAAAAATCCCTCCCCTCCTCGGGAAGATGAGCTGGGATGAAAATCAGGGAATACGACCCCCAAATTCCTCCTTATAACCAGCCTGCCAAAGAAACACGGGGCAGCAGCTTCTCAGTTGTCTGCCCGCCCTCCCTCTGAGAGCATATTCCTGCTTAAACAAATCCTCACTTTACTTTCCTAACCTTCCTACCTCGTCTCCGAATTCTTACTGCAGCAAGGCAAGAAACAAATTCACTGGGAACAATATCAAGGGTACATACTATCAACATGACTTATTACTGTTTACCTTGATCACCTGGCTGAAGTAATGATTGTCAGATTTTTCCACCATAAAGTTATTCCTTTCTTCCCCTTTCCATTCTGTACTCTTTGAAAGGGTGTTCCTATGAGTAGCCCACACATAAGAGGGGGAGTTATGCTGCACTTCCTTGAGGGCAGAATACCTACATGAATTATTTGGAATTCTGAACAGATCTGTCTCTTCTTTCCCATTTATTTATTGATTCGATTACTTATTTATGTCAGCATAAACTCATGTTTATTTAACACTTTGAGCAACAGTCAGCAATTTTTAATTTATTTTCTTGCTCAAATTTTTCCAACTTTGGCCACTAGGAGTTCTTTCAGTGGGAAGAAGTCTTTGTTCATAAAAATAAAAATATCATATATGGATGCAAGCTGGTTTTTACCATTTGAGAAAATAACATAGGCTATGTAATTCAGATGCTTAGGACCTGATTTTAATGAACAAAAACATTTGGCTTTCTGTTCTTTTTTCATTCTTTCCTCCCCCTTTTCTTATTTTAACAGTTGTAAAAATATATAACCCTTATTCACCTTCATATTGTACCTAACTAATCCCCACATCCAGCGGGGCATGATAATAAAAGATTTTTAGCTCTGTTTTACGGATGAGAAACTAAGACACCGAACAGCTAAATGCCATGTCCCAAGGCTTTGCATGCCACACTAGGGAAATCAGATCTGTAATTCATCACACCCAACCATCCTGCAGAGAGCTGGGTCACCATTGCCTCCCTCCCTTCTCCAATTATCTTGGGCTTTGCAATCAAAGAGGTGCAAAGGCTCAAGCTCTCCAGCAAAGGTCAGCCAGTGTTGTGTAGCTCCTCCGGCATGTTTTGCCTTCTTCTGCATGTAAAGCCCAGCAGAGCAGGGAAATTTCTGCAGCTTCTCAAGACCACCTGGAGTTCTCAATTCCCAGCTTCCCCAAGAAGCTTCACAAAGAAGCTCCTTGTTTTTGCCATGATCCCACAAGCCCTTTAGTTCAGCATCCAGTTGCCTGTTAGGTTTAGCTTTCTTTTCAGAACAAACAGGACTCATTTCTCTTCTGAAAAGCTAAGCTCTCTTAAGCCACTGTCCAACACTGACGGGAGATGAGATTTTGCATTCCCAGTGCTGGATGGCACAGGGATTGAAAAGGAGGCTGAAAGAAGAAAAAATGCACAAACGTGGTAAAACAAAAAGTGCCTGCGGTTCTATTCAGGGCTTTGCCTGTAATTAGCTCTGTGACCTCAGGCCACGCCCTCATTCCTGGACCTCAGTCTTTCCGTCTGTAAAATAAGAAGGTTGTGGAGATCAGAGCCTTTGTATCCTGGCAAATTAAAGCCTTCAGAAGCACAATTTCATTTTATACATACATAATTGAAACAAAAGTTTCAGTAGCCCGCCCTTTGCATGTGTGGCTATTCTGATATTTTACATTCTATTACATATCTTTTTTTTTTTTTTAATGTAGGTGATTTGGGACCCAGTAATGCTGATGTCCTGACCCATGAATGGATCATGGATCATAGGCTGCTGTTCTAAAGATCCTGGAGCTAGATGCTATCTGTGATGCTGCCCAGCACTTATTCACCAAACTTCTAAATCAGGATTGGAAGGGATACTTACTGTCAGAGTCACTTGCCACGTCCACAGCCCTGTCCACTTGCCTTGGATTTTGTCCTGACTCTGCATTAAGCTGTGTGACCTGGAGCGAGGCGCTCAATATTCTGAGCCTCGGTGTTTTCATCTTTAATAAGGCTTGTTGTTAGGACTATAGTAGATAATACAAGTGGCAATGCCTCAGTATTTCATGTAAAATATATGGTGTTATTATTATTATAAAAGGCTGGAGGAAAAAAGTCTTCTTATCTAGGATGAGGTATCTTCCATGAGGGAGGAAGGTGAGCAGTGCAGACTTCCCCGTGGGGGGATCGTGGGGAACCAGGTAAATTCTTGTACACTTTTGGGCATAGTTCTCTCTCTCAGTTACGCCCATTGGCTGTATCTTGGAGATGCCATAGGGTTTCATGGATGCTGAGAGCTAGTCAGACTCTTAGATACCCCTCAGGTGTATACACAAAATTACCATCAATTTGCAAAGACAATATTTAATTTTATCATAAAATTGTCTTATAAAATAGAGACATGTTCACAAAAATAAACAACAGAATCACTTTCAAATCCCTTTTTACTCTGCCTGGAAATCTCTCGCAAGGAATTCTTCACTCTGTGCAAGTGTGAATTCTTACATGTCCCGACCTGACCTCCGTATCCACCCACTCCACACCCAGCAACCTCCAGATTCCTCAGCTGTCCAGCAGTGTTTTCTAGTACAAGAACAGGCCAGCCCAACCAAAGCAACCAGGCTAGCTCCTCAGCAGGTGTCATCTTTAAATAGTCTTCTACAAGGAACAAGTATTGTTCTTACTCTCCTGAAACATAGCAGATCAAAGGGCAAAAAAGCTCCTCCCTCCTCTCTTTTCCTAGAGCAACTACTTTAGGGTTATTGTAAGCTCTTAATCTCTTTGAAATGTATGTAAATCTTTTTAAAAGCTAAATAGGCTTCTTAGCTTTAAGTCCCAGCAATGTCTTTCTCAAGGACCTGGGAGCCATCTCTTTGAAATGTGATCATCACACATTTCATCACACATTTCTTCATCACACATAGAGCCTTAGAGCCACACCTGACAGTCTGTGGGGAGGCACCAGGAGGGTAGGAACTGCCGGGTGGGCATAACTCCACAGCTTCTCCTCTCAGTGGGGTGTTGACGCCCAGGAAAGTGGCCAGTGAAAAATCAACAAGTGCAATGATTAGCATCCTGCTATAGGAGCTAAAATCACCTGTGAGGAGATGAGCTGGGTTTTGCATTAGAGGCCATTGGAATCCCTTTGAGAATTTTATCCAGTCCCTTATAAGCACATGAAAAGGAACCTCCCTTCTCCCTTGCCCCTTTTCCAGCCTCTTTTCTACCTGAGAGGGTGGAATCACATGGTAGGGAATATTGATGGCTACCAAGAACTCATTTCAGAAGTGTGAGCAGACACAGAGTGACTGTGATATGGGTCCAGAGGTAATGCTGGGAGCAAATAGAGATTCAAAGTCTGGGAAAAGAACTGCAATGGGCAGGTGCCAGTTCCCAGCTGGTGCCAGGTGCCTGGTAGAATAATGGCAAACATCCATTGAATGCTACCTCTGTGAAATACGCCATGCTAGGTGTTATTTGATTGTCACAATAAACCATGAGATGGAAATGTTTGTCTCATTTTACAAAAGAAGAAACTAAAGCTTTGATTCCTTAAGCAACTGGTGTGAGTGAAGATTCTAATCCCAGTCCTGGTGATTTCAAAGTGCAGACAGTAACCTCTGTAGTACAGAAGTAGGATTCAGAGATGTGGGTTCCTTCCTGTTCAGTGTGAACTTGGAAAAGCATTAAACATCTCTGGCCCTCAATATGTTCGGCTGAAATGAGGTTTATTAACGAGTCCTACTGCTTCTGAGAATCAAGGAACACGGCAGATACGAAAGTGCTTGGAAAGGTCTAAAGTATGCGATGCAAGTGCAAAGCGTTGTTATTTACCCCGACAGTTAAGGGGGCAGGAAATCAGGAGAGAGGCCTGAAAATTTTATTAACACAAGGAGAAAACAACAGAGTGAAGGATTTCCTGGAAAGCATCCCCTGGCTTCCTGGGCACTGTGGAACTGCAGAGCATATTCAACCATGGGGCCATGTCAGGTCCACAGCTCCATCAGAAGAAGCTTCCAGACAATCCTTTGGTGTGCAAATCACACGAAAAGTCTGACGGCCTGGGAAGATCAAGGTTGTCACCTTGTGACAGAGTCTCTCTTACATCTGAGACCTGGCATGTGGTTCCTTTTCAGAAATACAGGGAGACAAATGTGAGATTCCCAAAGACACCAGCGCAGCATGTTTCAGAGTAGTGAGAGGGTCCGATTAGGCCATGGAGGGAGTGAGGTGGAACTCGGGCAGGTGGCCCTCAGCTCAGAATTCTGTGGCCTGGCCTGCCGTAGTGTATACAGGCAGTTTATTCATTATAAACCATCTAGTGGCTGACTTGAGATTGAAGGTGTTTCTTATCCATGGGATAGTCTAGAAGGAGCCTTTCCTCCACGGGGATCCAGCCTGGAAGGGCAATTCAACATAGTGGTATGCTGGTAAAAGCTTACAACCAGCACGCAAAAAAACAAAACAAAACAAAAAAATTAATAAATAAAACAAAATCCCTGATTTGTAGCATTTGCCAATTTCCGTGGTGTAAATACTCCAGCATGACCAGTGCCGAGATACCAACAAGACACTACCAAATGCAGAGCAGGAAGGAGACTGCACAGTTGGCTCTTGTACACCTTTACCAGCCAGCTCCATCCCATTACTACTCTGTATCATCATCTTCCAGAAAGCAGCTCCAGCTTCTGCTATTTCTCAGGCGATGGAAAAGGAGTGAGGGAGAGTCACCGTAACTATCTTCCTTATAAAAATGTGATCTCAAAGTTGTGATCACATCCCACTGGCTAAAGCAGGGTCACATGGCTGTGCTTAGCCGCACAGGAAGCTTAAAAATGTAGGAGTCTCCAGATGGAGGAGGTGTTGCTTGTACATACTCAGTTGAAAAAAAGGGAATACATATTGACCTCTTTTGCCTTAGCCCTAAATCCCCTAAAATGACAAGTTTCCTTCCCTTCCCACCCCTTGCCTGCAGTCCAGTGAAATTCTGTGAATGTCTGCCATGTGATGGAGAAACCACATCATCTTACCTCCCCCACCTAAGCAGTGAGGAGTCCCAGGCTGAAATGAGTTTCATGGGCAGGCTTATCAAATGGCTCAAACAAGGAAACATCCATTTAAACACTGGAAGCTTTCACTTAAATTCATTGAGGTAGAGAAATACGGCTGTGACTATGTAATGTGAGAACTACAAAAATACAGTCAAAAAAACAAATATTGCTCCCAATTTGGATGTTGGAAAAATCTACAACTGAACAATTTTTAAGCCAGTGTTTTTCCACTTTTCCTCCCCATGTACTTATCTTTGATACAGGTTGAAGGTGGGTCCTCATAGAGAGATACGGTGTCACTTGAGGTTTAGTTCACATATCATTCATTTAACCAACTTTTCGAGCATCTGTGGTATTCTGGGTTCTTAGCTGTGCACTAAGGCCGTAGTGATAAAGATAGGACCTCCACATCAGGTGTTCATAATGCCTTATGAAACTCAGGTGTGGAATAATTCATCAAGTCTGCTGAGAAAAGTCGCTAAAAAATAATCAAGCTGGGCAACATATGTTGAGGGTTTTACACGCAGTATTTGCCAGTGGAGGTTCTATTGACATTTGGTTGTTGTTATGGGCTGAATATTTCTGTCCTCCCAAAATCCATCCCCAAAGTGATGGTATTAGGAAGAGGAGACTCAGGGAGATAGTTAAGTCATGAGGGTGGTACCTTCACAAATGGGATTCGCGCCCTTATAAGAAGAGACGTGAGAGTTTGCTCTCTCTCTCTGCTCTCTACCACATGAGGATACAAAGAGAAGACGGACACCTGCAAACCAGGCAGTGGGCTCTCACCAGACACCACATCTTCAGGCACCTTGATCTTGCACTTCCAGCCTCTAGAACTATGAGAAATAAATATCTGTTGTTCAAGCCACCTAGCCTATGGTAATTTATTAAAGCAGCCTGAACTGACTTGTTTTAGACCAAACTGATTTTATTTTTTGTTTTCTATTTCTGAGTAACAAATTACCAGGAACCTAATGACTTAAAACAAAACACGTTTAGTTCTCACAGTTTTCTCGGGATCAGTAGTTTAAACACAACTTAGCTTGGTTCTCCCTGAGGCTGCAATCAAGGTATCAGCAAGGACCGGGTTCTCTTCTGAGGCATGCCTGGGGAAGGAACCCCCTCAAGTCAACACGGTTGTTAGTAGCACACAGTTTCTTGCAAGTTTCCAGTGTGAGGCCCTCAGTTTCTTGCTGGTGGTTGACCAAGGCCACTTTATTTTCCTCCAACACATGGCCCTCTCCATAGGGAAGCCCATAAAATGGCAGCTAACATCTTCAAACTAAGGAGAGGGTTCCTAGCAGGACAGGTATTATAATCCTTTATGATATAACCACATATGTCTAGCCACATACCATCTGTCCGTTTTGTTGTATTCTACTAGTTAGAAGCATGTCACATGTCCCTCCCGCACACAAAGGGTGGGGATTTCCTAAGACCATGAATCCCAAGAGGGGTCACAGAAGCATCTTAGACTCTGTCTGTCACAGGGTAGGACAATTATTCCTGGGGAGTTACTGTCCCCTACACACGGGATGGTTAATATCCCACTCCCTTGCATACAAAATGCCAGAGTTCCCCCCCAAGTCATTTGGACAAACGAAATTTTCCCCAAGCATTTCAAAATACACGTCACATGGCTGAGAACCACTGTAGTCTCTGATTATCAAACTCACCACAAGATTGCCAAATTTCTATTCACTTTGTATTTTATGGATGTGACCAATAACTAACAAGAAAACGTGTCTTCATGTTTTCACCTCACGAGCAACATAGACAGTATAACCAGTCCACACAGCCATGAGCTACATTAAATAAAATTTAATTAGAAGAGAGACCTTTAAATAAAAGTCAGCCTGAAATATATATATTGGTTATTTCACCATGAAAAGCACATTTTTATGTAAGTGAAACATAAGAGGTAGTATACTCAAAGAAATCTTAATTCATGAAACATTCACAAACCTAGAACCACCATTCTTGTGGTGAAAAGCCTCTGTAAACTTTTACTTGATTCTTTTGAAACTAAAGTATTCACTTCCTCCCATAGTATGGCATCACAGTTGGTAGACTACAGGTTTAAATTCCCCAGAGGATAGACTTCATTTAATGTCTTTCCAAACTTTCCTCAGAATCACTGATACAAGAAAAGATAATTGTGTCATTTTCCATTCTCATTACACTTCCTAGATCGTTCTGACAATGGATTTATTTGATGCCTTTCAGAGCTCTCCTCAAAGATACAATCAAAAGAAGGAGAGTGCATCAAAGTATCTGGGGCATTTTTTGTTGTCCTTCATCCTTCATGATGAGACAAATTAAAAATAGAGACTCCAAATGAGATCTATTCTTGTTACCTTAGGATTCTTCTGGGACTGGTTTGCTAGTTATAAAAGCCACCTTTCTTTGTTGAAATCTAACTTCTGCACACGTTTAAGTTTTTTGAAAAAAGTACACAGGACCTCATGACCTTTTCTAAAAGATTGTTGCCCTGTAAATACACTTCATATAAGCTTTGCAAATTTAGAGGAAATTTAGGACCATCTTCATTCTAGAAACTCATAGAATCTCAAGCCTGATAATTCAACTTTAAACAAAGTCTTCTTCTAGGATAAGGTAAAACAAAAATTAAGACAACCCCGGTTTGAAAGTCTGATCTCTTAATGACATCTCTCAAACTTTAATGTACACACAAATCACTTAGAGATCTTGTTAAAATATAGATTCTGATTCAATAAGTCTGGGATGGGGCTTGAGATTCTGAGTTTCTAACAAGCTCCCAGGAGATGCTAGGGCTCTTGATCAGGACTTAGGATGAGGGAAATGAGGTACTTGCCTCCAGCACAAAAGTTAAGGATTTGCCCCAAACCTCAGCAATCAAAATAAAAAGATTTTAAGGCAATATTTTAAACAATCAAAATGAACACAAAAATAGCCATAATCAAAATATATCAAATATTTTAACAAAGACAGGCAGTAATTTTCTTTACAGCCCTACACTATTTTATAGCAGGAACACTTATTTCCAACCCATGCTACCTTGCAGGCCTCAGCACCCAGGCTTGGGAGGGATAACAATTGGGTGGAAATAGATTGGGTATGCTGGGGTTTAATATCTTGTCATTTTTCTTTAATTGTAGAGATTTTATTAACCTTTTCCACTTGATTTGAAATGTGGTAGGATATTTGACAAGTGTATATAGGGGCACATTTTTCCTTTGACCTCAAGCTCTACCGTGGCTTGGCAAGGCATTGCTGCTGGTCTTCAGATCACTCTTGGAGCAGCAAGGCTGCTATGGCTGTCTGAGAAAAGACCCTGACTCTCGGTCTACATCTGAGACCTGGCTACTCAACATATGGACACCAGCAGCAGCGTGGACATCATCACTGGGGAGCTTTGTAGAAATCTGGACTCTTAGGACCCTCCCACTTCAGAACCTCAGAATCAGGATCTGCACTTTAACATGATCCACAGATGATTTTATGTATAATAAAATCTGAGAAACCTGGCTTTGTAAATTTCCAATCTCTCTCATCAAGATGTGAACTCTTATTTCTCTGTCCCTTGTGTGTGTCTTCTCAGTAGTTCTGAGCCTGTGTATTTGGGTGGTTTCTGCATGTCTTAGGTAAAGAAGAAAGCAAATTTCCTGCAGTATCCTTTTTATATTCCTTATTGTGTTTCTGAGCCAACAATGATAAACAGCCTCTAGGAAGAATCCTACTCTCACATGGAAGGAAGAGAAGGGCTTTATGGCTAAAGGAATGTTTCATGTCTACCCAGTACCAACTGTTCTCTTGTAGAGAGATAGGTAATTTTTCAAGAAGAATGTCAGGACTGACTACATTAACCTTGAAACATCGGTCCCTTTGGGTTGTAAAATTCCTGCAATCTCACCTGTGAGGCTTTTTGAAAGAAGAGCAGAAGGGAAAGAGGTGGGGATGGAGGAAATAATCCTGCCTCAGAAGCAAAAAGGAAGGTCTCTGAAACTAAAATTTGGGCAGTCCCATGGCCAAAAATGGCATCTATCTCTACCACTCTCCTGAATGAAATGTATAGTATGTTCCTTAGGTAGAAATGTGATCATCTACAACTCCCTCCAGGAAAACATGTCTTACTAGAAAAGTTTAAAATAAAAAGGCATCGACTCCTTTTCACCAGTGGGGAACTAATGTTCTGAAGAATTGAGCAACCTAAAAAATCATGGATTACAGAATTTTGGTGTTGAAGAATGCTTAGATAGCAATCTGCCCATGATTATTTACAATCCAGGAATCTCCTGAAATAAAATCTTGGTGTGACGTTATACAGGATCAATATTTCTTAGAGTTCATTGAGAAAAGTGCTATTCGAACAGTGAGATGGAATATTATATTGACTCCTCAATCCATAATGAGAGGACTAGCCACAATGACACCAGGTGAATATGTGAAGGAAAGTGAGCGAAGAAGTGAAACTAGGGCTTCCCTGGTGGCGCAGTGGTTGAGAGTACGCCTGCCGATGCAGGGGTCACGGGTTCGTGCCCCGGTCCGGGAAGATCCCACGTGCCGCGGAGCGGCTGGGCCCGTGAGCCATGGCCGCTGAGCCTGCGCGTCCGGAGCCTGTGCTCCGCAACGGGAGAGGCCACAACAGGGAGAGGTCCGCGTACCGCAAAAAAAAAAAAAAAAAGAAGTGAAACTAGACACATAAGGAAGCTGTGGTGTGGGGGTGGTGTGAAATCAATGAGGTTTTGGATAGAATCTATTTCTCCTGATAAAGAAGTACCGGACATTGATGAAAAAATAATTTTATATTGAATAATGTGCCCCCAAAGCCACAATTCAACTGGTGCACAATTTTTAGAGACGCCCCCTTGCTGCTGTACTTGACATACATTGGTTCATAAAACTTAATATCAGAAAGTAAGAAAGTGTTAGCATAAAAAATCATCTTCCACTTATATAGCTGTCTGTCAAGGAAGGGTTAAGTTTCAGAAATCACAGCTGAAAAACATCACTTTTTCTTTTGACAGTTGAGGTCACTAGCACTGCCGTTCGGTAACTCCACATTTTAGACCTATAAAATCATTTTTCCCCTCCAGTGTTCTTTCTTTTCATTGCAGCATATATGCCACTCAGTTTGCTTTGTCTGATATTTGCTTTGACTGTTATCCACTTCATTTCTGCCCTCTCCTTCCTACCTTTTTGAGAATGTTTTTGGTGCTTGCTGGAGGAGTTAGATTGACAGCCCAAGAGACCATAATCCTCTGTTTATCCAGAGAAAAGGTAAAGAG
The DNA here is from genome assembly GCF_003031525.2 of Neophocaena asiaeorientalis asiaeorientalis. Lineage (NCBI taxonomy): Eukaryota > Metazoa > Chordata > Mammalia > Artiodactyla > Phocoenidae > Neophocaena > Neophocaena asiaeorientalis. The sequence continues at coordinate 5,271,780 of NW_020172817.1, read as the reverse complement.
AAAAGCAATGAGATTGTTAGCTTCTCTGACAACCAGGGTGGCCTCAGTTTTACTGCTGAGCCCCCAGCTGACAGGAAGATCATCCACTGGGCCCTCTGTGGTTCTCCCCCAAGGTACTGGTGACCTGTGGGGCAAGGCACAATAATACTAACATCTAGGGAACTACCTAATATCTTGGTATTTAACGTGGGTGGTAAATGAAACCTGCAAGAAGATAATGGAACACATGGGTCTCTTAGCTGTGCCATTCCTTACTCCCAAACTGCAGTGGATTTGGCATAGCTTGTAGCAAGCTTACAAAACTCGGTGAATGCATGTGTGCACAGGCAATGCATACAGGCATGCATGTGGGCATGTATGTACCTGTAGGGATTTCTCAAGCTTTCCATCTATTCTATCACCTGGAGATCTCGTTAAATTTCAGACTCTAACTTAAACGTTCTAATATGTGGCCTGAAATTCTGCATTTCTAATAAGTTCCCAGGGTGCTGCTTTTGAGTGACAGGGTTCTATGTATTTGGGAAAGGCCAATAGGTACTTGTCACCAATCAAGTGCCTCCCTCAGTTATTTCTAGAATTGACTTCCTAATAAAAGTAAGGAAGTTACCTTGATACCTAAACCACTAGATACCCCCAGAGTGAACATCATCACCTTCTGCATCAGTTCATTTCACTGTGGTAACGAACGCTGATGGGATAAGGAATCCATGATTCAGGAAGAATCTATGTTTGCCTAATAAATACTCTATCATGTATAAAGCACTGGACTGGGAATACTAGACCCATAAACGTGTAGAGGATGCTCACACACTGCCTTCATCCTTAAACTTGGGCTATACGTTAATTGGTAAAAGCCCTCTCTGCTGCCTGGGAGTTTCCCCTAGGAGTCTCCAGCTGACATGAATCATTTATTACTCCATCTTCAACTGGAGACTAGAGCAAATTTCATTTTCCAAAAAACTGTGTCTTTCTGTCTGCTTTTATCATAGTGGTTGACCACAATATTCTACCACTTTAAACAACAATGAGAAATATGTATATATTTTTTAAAATAGTTAGAAATGACTCTTATCCAATAGCTAAAGGTTAATTTTTAACTTTGGGAAGATTCAATACCTAGTCTACAAGTCCAAACTCAAGGCAAAACACTAGAGCATTTGCTTATATAAAGATGTGACAAGGTCTATATTAGCATTCTCTAGTCAAAAGTTTAAACGTGTTTCCTCATAATTGTGGGCCAGAACAGAAAGTCTGACCCATAATAGAACTATTCTGTGAAACTCCAAGGAATTCCCTTTCCAAAGCTGTATAAAAATCTATCAGTAGAAAATGCACATTGAGGAGAGAATGTTTCATAAGGAAAAATGTTTTTTAGGGTTGGAAGTTGAGAGATTCTGAATGGAAAATTATCAGTATATCACAGTTGGTGGACCCTTTTTAAAAAATAATAAGACACATTCTCTCTCTTCATGTCTATAAGCATCAGAAACCCTTACACATATTTATGCAGTGAGAAAACAAAATCAAAAAGTAAGCAAAATTTCATGCCTTTCTCCCTTTATATATATATATTTTTGTTATTCTTATGTTTTTTCAATTCACCATCAATTCAGAGCCTGATCAACAAGACACCAGTCATTTGCTTAAATCCACACTGTGCTATACCTCACATCCTTGCATTACCTCCTCTGGGTCTATTCCTCCCCAATTTTTTATGCTCTCTGAATGTGACATTATCATACATTTATGGCAAAAGAGCTGATGTGACCTTCTCTCTGCTCTAGAAAAACAAACATTACATTATTTTGTTTGAGGGTTTCTTCTCAAATAAGCAGACCAGATTTTTGCTCTTTAAATTCCTTCTAATTTTGTGTTTTAAGACTTTTTCAGAAAATTAAGAGAAACACCTTCTGACTTGTGCAATAAACCCTGTTAAGAATAAAGTGATGGGTACTTCCCTGGTGGTCAGGAGGTTAAGAATCCACCTTCCAATGCAGGGGACGTGGGATCGATCCCTGGTCAGGGAGCTAAGATCCCACATACCGCGGGGCAACTAAGCCCATGTGCCACAACTACTGAGCCCATGCTCCACAACTAGTGAGTCCACGTGCCGCAACTACAGAGCCCACACGCTCTGGAATCCATGCACCACAATTAGAGAGAAGCCTGCGTGTCACAGCTAGAGAGAAGCCCATGCGCTGCAACGAAAGATCTTTCATGCCACAACTAAGACCCGATGCAGCCAAAAAGAAAAAAATATTTTAAAAAGAACAAAGCAATGATCAATTTTCATATTCAATAAGCATAATATTTGTTTTCAGAAACTCCAGGTTTGAGATCACTGGGTTACTGAGGTTGTAATACTCTGCAATAAGATCATATTATATCAAAAAGGAGTTATACTCTAAATATAAATTGTGCTATCTTAGAAATTGTTATTCACTTAGTCCTAAGATCTCTAAGTCCTTACGTTATCTGCCTACTGCTCTAAAAAAGATGATGTATCTCAAAAAGTGCTAAGAGGGATGCCTAGAACTATTTTCCCAAATCGTGTTCCTCATAACAATATTAGCAATAGGTATTCTAAAAACTAAAAATTGTAACCAAGTAAGTTTAGAAAGCATGAAGCCAAACGTAGTTAAACAGATTTTTTATTGCAAGATTTCTCTGAGCTTTTAGAGCCCCGCAGCAGAGCCTTGCTAATTGCTGTCCACTTCTCTTTTCTATGTCTGGACAGATAGGATTGCCACATTTCCCAGCTGCTTTATTATTAAGGTTGGGGCCATGTGACTGGATCTACCCAATAGAACATGGTCAGAGTGATATGTGCCATTTCCAGGTCTGATCATCAAATATCCCACCTCATTTTCCTTACTTGCTTCACTCCTTGAGAAGCTGAAGGCAAAGGGTCCATTAGGGACCCCCAAGGAAGCTGTGGATGTTGGCACCAAAAAAAGGAAGGAACCACATCTTAAATCACTACATGGAAGGCCACTTAGCAAACATATAATCATATTATGAACTAAGTGAAACATCGCTTGTATGAAGCCACTGAGATGTTAAGGATGGTTGCCTTTCTTCTGCCAAGAAATTAATATTTCATAAATTACTTTCATCTTTTACTTTCCTGTTCAAACATTTTTGCAGGCTTTATGTTAACCTTCTGAAAGATTTGAACATCTTTATTCAGCTTTAAAGGCCCTCCTCCATCTGGGTGTAACCTGATATCCTTCTTCTCTGCAGGATGAAACCTCTGCTCCAGCAGATCCACTGTAAAGCAAAAGGTCATGTCCATGCTCCTTTCCATGACCAAATCCCTCTACATCATACTCATCCATCAAGGTTCAGCTTGAAAACCTAATACAAAGGCATGGTTTAGAGCATTCTAGTTCATAGTGCTCTCTCTTTGCTTTAAAGTGTTTCCTTCCTTTCATTTTTTTATGTTCACATTTTATTTTTTTTTAATGATCATTTCCAGGGTTTGTTTTGGCTGCACCGGGTCTTAGTTGTGGCATGCAGGATCTTTTTTCAGTTGCTGCATGTGGAAGAACTTCTTAGTTGTGGCATATGAACACTTAGTTGTGGCATGTGTGTGGGATCTAGTTCCCCAACCAGAGATGGAACTCAGGCCCCCTGCATTGGGAGCGTGGAGTCTTACCCACTGGTGTACCAAGGAAGTCCCTATATTCACATTTTAAAAATGTGAATATAGGGACTCAGTCAGCCAATCAAAAAATACAAAAAATGCTTATTAAGCATCTATTAGGTAGCAGGTATCATACTAGGTCCAAAAGATATAGTAGGAGACAAGGATCTGATCCCTGCTCCCCATGAAGCTAACATTCTAGAAGTAAACTACAATTTCCCAGAGGGGACAATGTCTTATTGACATTTTTTAACATCTAGTACGTACTATAATTCATTGACGGTACTCAAAACATTAAAGTGTCATTGCAGTTATTGTCTTGGTATGCTAATGACTTTCCCTTAATTATACATTATCTTGCATATTTTCTTTACATTCTTGTATTTTTGCCCAAGAAGACTGTGGTAGTCACAAATCAAAAGATGTCTCCAGAAAATCCCCATCCCTTATTCAATTAAAACACTAATCTAGGCACCATTCTGTAGGATCTCTGCAGATATAATTAAGGCCCTGAACCAACTGACCTGAGATAGAGAAATTACCCTGGGCCATCCTGGTCTGCCTGATATAATCACACAAGCAGTAGAGGGCAGAAAAACCAATCTGAGAGATGCAGCAGAGGGGTAAATTAAGGAGATTTGAAGAATGAGAAGACAGGACCTGCCAATGCTAAAGGCAGGCCACCTAAAAGGCAGGAAAAAGATGGTGGCCAGCCTATAGGAGCAAGAATGGGACCCTAACTCTTAATTAGCCAACGACATGAAGGTTCTTGGAGCAGATTCCTTTCAAGAGTTTCCAAAACCTTGATTTTGTGGTTGTGAGACTCAAAAGAGAGGACAAAGCTGAGCCATGCTGTGCCTGGACTTCTGACCTACAGAGCTGGGTGGTAATACATCATGTTTCTAAGTCACTAGCTTGTAATAACTTGTTATGAGTTACTGAAAACTAACACAGAGGTTTATACAATAATATATTTATTCCTTCAACCCACACAGGTGGAGTGACGAGTCTGAGCATGACTGTAGGTAGTAGAAATACAAAGTTAAAAAGACACAGCCCAGGGACTTTCATTCCCATAGCCATTGCCCCACCCCTGCGTGTCACAGGTCACCTGGCCATCCACTGGCAGTCATGAGGTGCCCCCTCTGTCCCTGTTGGGTTGGTGTCAGAGGAGACCTCGTGAGGAGTCAGGATTTTCCCCAAGAAAATCCTGCAGTAACGAGGCCACCCCTACTGTGGCGTTAGCAGTGATCCCTCAGGGATCCCAAACTCCCAGCTCCAGCAGTGGTGATGAAGAACCCCTTTCCACAAGGGGTCAGCGGAGACCAAACAAGAAACCTGAGCCAAGAGGAAGGTGAGCTTTAAAGTAGAATAAAACAGTTATTCATATATGGTACATGTGTCTATTTTAAAAAAATTTTTCCCATTTAGGTTATTACAGAATACTGAGCAGAGTTCCCTGTGCTATATAGTAGGTCCCTGTTGGTTATCTATTTTAAATATAGCAGTATAGAACAGGGAACTCTGCTCAATACTCTGTAATTACCTAAATGTGAAAAGAATTTGGAAAAGAATAGATACATGTGTATGTTCAACTGAATCACTTTAGTGTACACCTGAAACTAACACAACATTGTTAATCAACTAGACTCCAATATAAAGCAAATTTTTTTAAATAGTAGAATAAAACTGTCCAATGTGACAGAAAAATCAAGTGAAATCATGGCTTTAAAAAGTGTGTACTGTATGTTACTTGGAGACTTTTGATGACTTTAGACGTGAAGCGATCAGCAGTGGATAGTGAGGGGTGTAAGTGGATGATGTTATAAGTGTAATGAATGTTACGTGAAATGTAAATACAGGGTGTAAAGTGGTTTGTCTTCTCTTTTTGTTGTTTGTTTTGTTTTGTATTTAGGGGAAAAGGAAAAGCATAAGGATATATCTAGAGGTAGACAGAGGGATGTTTGTTAAACAAGAAAGAGGAATTTAAATATGTTTCCACCGTGAAGAGAAAGATTCTTTAGAGAAAAAGGGATGAACAACTGCAGAGCAGGAATGGTTGATGGTAAAAGTTCTCCAGGATACCATGTGACTCCAATTACCAGGGGATTCGCCTTGGATAGGAAAAGGCTTCCATTATTCTCAAGATCTCAGAGCAGAAAAGAGGGCTGAGCAGAGAGATACATGTTTTTAGTGGCAGCGGGTCCAGTCAACAGAGTGCCCCCTCGATGGTTTCAGGATTTTCTCAGTAGGTTACAGGCACTGTAATCTGCAAATAGTAAAGAGGAGATGTAAGTGTTTTTAGGAGAGTGCAGGGCAGTTACACTAAACCAATGTAATTAAGAAGTAATTCTTTGATCAGTAATTGTAATAAATTAAAGCAACAGTGTCTTAGGGTTTTTTGGGGTTTTTTGAGCATTCACATTATTCTTGAAAAATCATTTCTCTTCTTCCTTTGTAATAAAAATAAAACATTAATAAAATTGCAATGCTTTGCTAGTGGTTTTAAGAAGTGAATTATACATTAAAAGGATCATACACCATGATCAAGTGGAATTTATCCCAGGGATGCAAGGATTCTTCAGTATACACAAATCAATCAATGTGATACACCATATTAACAAATTGAAGGATAAAAACCATATGATCATCTCAATAGATGCAGAAAAAGCTTCTGACAAAATTCAACACCCATTTGTGGTAAAAACTCTCCAGAAAGTGGGCATAGAGGGAACCTACCTCAACATAATAAAGGCCATATATGACAAACCCACAGCAAACATAATTCTCAATGGTGAAAAACTGAAAGCATTTCCTCTAAGATCAGGAACAAGACAAGGATGTCCACTCTCACCACTATCATTCAACAAAGTTTTGGGAGTCCTAATTATGCTGGAGAGGGTGTGGAGAAAAGGGAACCTTCTTGCACTGTTGGTGGGCATGTAAATCTCCACTATGGAGACCAGTATGGAGGTTCCTTAAAAAACTAAAAATAGAACTACCGTATGACCCTGCAATCCCACTACTGGGCATATACCCTGAGAAAACCATAATTCAAAAAGACACATGCACCCCAATGTTCATTGCAGCACTATTTACAATAGCCAGGTAATGGAAGCAACCTAAATGCCCATCAACAGATGAATGAATAAAGAAGATGTGGTACATGTATACAATGGAATATTACTTAGCCATAAAAAGGTAGGAAATTGAGTCATTTGTTGAGACGTGGATAGATCTAGAGACTGTCATACAGAGTGAAGTAAGTCAGAAAGAGAAAAACAAATATCGTATATTAACGCATGTATGTGAAACCTAGAAAAATGGTACAGATGAACCGGCTTGCAGTTCAGGAGTTGAGACACAGATGTAGAGAACAAATGTATGGACACCAAGGGGGGAAAGAGGCGAGGGAGTGGGGACGGTGGTGTGCTGAATTGGGTGATTGGGATTGCCATGTATACACTGATGTGTATAAAATGGATGACTAATAAGAATGTGCTGTATAAAAAAATAAATAAAATTAAATTTAAAAACTTAAAAAAAAAAGAAGTGAGTTATAGCTCTTCCATCTTCCAGGTATTTTCAGCCAATTTCTGCAATTTATTTTGTAAGAGAACCAAAAAAAAAGCCATATTTTCAACTACACAATCAGGAAAGAAAAATCACTGACTAATAACATTTCTCTATTTCAGTAAGTGCTAGGCTGCATCATTACTTATCTGTAATAAATGTCATAGTGTTCCCCTTTTTTACCCCCTCCTCATTTTCCTCCTTGCTGTTACAAACCAAGTGTGGATGTGCTTTTCTATCCTAGAGGAGAGAAGTCTAGCCCTATTCTCAGGAACTGGAGAGACACAGCCTGTTCTGCAAGTATCTGAGAGGCAGAACCAAGATATGGGAGCTCAGAGACAGGGAAGGAGGGAGGGGGCGTGTTACCATCACAACAACCAGTCTTATCAGTAAGCCCCAGGAGAGGAGTGAACGGAATAAAAATGTGACCCAAGACATGTAAGACAGCAGAAGCTTGGTTAGAAAGCCCTTTGACTAAAAAAGAAAAGGAAGTGCTGATGCTATGCAATAGCACAGAGGTGAATTCCGCTATTGCCCTATGTCCTGGCTGTGCTTGAAAACAATTCTATATGCATCTCCAAACTATCCTGTCAGCAGGATTAAGTACATCAGGCAAGTACTAAGGTGTGCCAGACACGGTGCCATGCTTGGTACAATTGCTCTGTTTGTAACCATGGGTTATAATTGAACACCCACCCTGAAGTGAAGTGACGTGGAGAAGACCTAGGGGCAGGCTAAAAACAGGAAATTCTTGTGTGTTATTCCAGAAGGTAATAGAGCACCTATTTGTATTATTACGCTTTCCACTTTACACACCAAAAATGGAGTCACTGGATGATTCTGGAAAAGAACCAAGTGATCCTTGCCCTAAGGCCACCACAATTTGGTTCAAGGCTTCTTCAAGTAACTTGGCCTCTTTAGAGCTCAGACTTTCTTAAAAGGGGAAATTAAACTAGATCTATGATTTGCTGAGGTCCAGACACATTCAAGAATCTAATGAAAGTATGAAGTATGAACTAGTGTATAGATCCATAGATTTCAGATACTTCATGAGCCACTGCAGTCCAGCTATGGACCTTATTGTGGGTTGAATTGTGTCTCCTAAAAAGACATGTCCGAACCCCAGGTATTTGTGAACGTAACCTTGTTTGGAAATTAGGTCTTTCCAGGTGTAATCACGTTAAGATAATGTCATACTAGAATGGGAGAGAAGTGGTTTGTCCTAAATCCAATCTGTTGGAGTCCTTATAAGAAGAGAAGAGGCACAGATATACCATGTGATGATGGAGGTGGAGAGTGGAGTGAGACATCTACAAGCTAAGGAATGCCAAGTATTGCTACAAACCACCAGAAGCTGGAAGAGGCAAGGAAGGATCCTCCCCTAGAGACTTCAGAGAGAACATACCCTGCTGACACCTTATTGCAGACTTACAGCCTCCAGAACTGTGAGAGAATAAATTTCTGTTGCTTTAAGCTTCCCAGTTTGTGGTATTTTGTTACGAAGCCCTTGGAACTAATACGGACCCCGCGATGTGAATCCCCACACAAGGTGACTTAGTTCTCTGTCTCTCACACTCACACACATTCCGTCAGCAAATCTTTGTGGCTTTACCTGCAAATTATATCCAGAGTCTGACCGTTTCACTACCTCCCACTCTAGTTTGCTAGTCCAAGCCTCTATCAATCACCTCTTGCTTAGATATCACAATATTTCTCTGCCTTAGTCAGTGCTAGGCTGCACCATTTCTTATTGCTAATAAATGTCATGTTCCCCTTTCTTGCCCACCTCTTCATTTTCTTGGTTCCCTGTTACAAATCAACGTAGACATGTTTTCCTGCCCTTGGCACTCGCATCTCTTTCTTCTCAACTACAGAGTGGCAAACTAGGGCACATGGACTCTGCCCCAACTAGAGGTTCTAGTTAAGATTTTCCAGGGGGACTCCATGATCCACTTGACTATTATCTGCCGTCCCAGCCAGCGTCAAGGCTCTTAAGAGGTTACACAGAAGCTGCTTCCTGGAACTCCCTGTGTTTACAAATAAACTTTTTGTTTTTTAATTAATTAATTTATTTATTTATGGCTACTTTGGGTCTTCGTTGCTGTGCATGGGCTTTCTCTAGTTGCGGTGAACGGCGGCTACTCTTCGTTGCGCTGCACGGGCTTCTCATCGCGGTGGCTTCTCTTGTTGAGGAGCATGGTCTCTAGGTGTGTGGGTTTCAGTAGTTGTGGCACACCGGCTCAGTAGTTGTGGCACATGGGTTTAGTTGCTCCGCAGCATATGGGATCTTCCGGGACCAGGGTTCGAACCCGTGTCCCCTGCATTGGCAGGAGGATTCTTAACCACTGCACCACCTCCGGGAAGTCCCTATACTTTGTTTTTAAATAAAGTGTTATTGGAACACAGCCATGTCGATTCATTGATGTATTGTCCTTGGCTGCTTTCATTCTACAACAGCGAAGCTGAGTAGCTGCAACAGAGACTAGATGGCTCACAAAGCCTAAACTATTTACTATCTGGCCCTTTATAGAAAACATTTGCTCCCTGTTCCAGGCTATCTAGGACTCTGAAATGCTCTGTCCAAAAGTCTCGGAGTCCCCTTCGAGGGGCTGCACGAGCTTCTGCAACTTCAAGTTCATCCTCTCAAGGACAGATTGCACCTCAGGTGAGTACACTCCCGTGCTTGGCAGGAGTGGTCAAGGATTGGTGATTTGCTGGAGTGTGGATTATTTGGGGACATGCAAACTTCTGTATCCATACACGCAGGCATAAGTTACCCACACTGGAGGATGGAGTGAGGGCTGGAAGAGAATGGCTTCCCTACACTGCCATGTTCCATGAAGAAAATTAAGGAGCCCAAGAATTCTAAATTGGAACTTTATCTTCTTGACTGTTCTGAACACAAATTTGTCAAGGTTGGGGGAGAGAACACAGTTTATTTAATATATTTTAGCATGATGTATAACTTTAAATATATAGACATGTGGGACGTGGACCTCTTTTTGACTTGTGTGCTGGTCCTGCAACTCTTAACGGTACTACATTAGGGAAAGATGCTGGTAGACTTGAAGTTCCACTTTCTGTAGATTAGTTAAACTGGAAGTTTCATTCAGTAACACATATAGACACATATACTCGTGCACAGATATTTTATAGTAGACATGAACTGGCCAGCTCTGGGCTGAGGAAAGTGAAACCCCACTATTTCACATAAGTTCAGGAATCATGCTACTTGCCTTACCAAAAATAAAAGTGTTTGTGATTCATGGTTACAGATAATGATATCTGGCAAAGTTGGAAGATGTTTGATCCCAGAATGAGGGTCTGTTTATCTATAGACGTTCTGTAATTCAACTGGTATGGATAAAGCCTAGGAAAAAGATGGTTTTAACTAATCTTCAAGTTAACTTCTTGCTTTGTTGAAACGAGTGGCCTTTCAGCAGCCTGTCAGAACTTGCCAGATGGTCTCCCAATTCTCGGTACAATAAAATCAGCAATAAACTATGAATAAAGTCTGAAGATACTTCCTTTAAAATTTATTCTTTTTTTCACTCTGTTTCTCAACTAGTCACCAGGTAAAGTTAGATATAAATCATTGTGATTATTATGCATATACAAAACAAAAATGTAGACTTTGCCAGTGACTACCCTTAGAAGTCGCTCTGGTGAAATATTCCTGACATTTGCTATGACAAGAGTCACTCTTGCTTTTTCAGCCATAGACTCTCACAACATTCATCCAACAGATTTTCAACAATGATGAGATCCAAGCTGTGCACAAAAATAGAATTGCTAATTATGTAGCAGTGGGGACATATCACTGAATGACGTAGATGTACTCCATGCTGGCATGAAGTGTACAGCTAAGTGGGTAACCCAGAAATCAAACAAACGTTAGTATAAAAAATACCTATTTGAATTTTTCTTACATGCTAAGAAGGACAGTGAAGGGGCTGCAGAGCAATTAGAAGAGGTGAACCAGCCTCAGCTGGCAGGGAGGGAGGAGATCACATTTCCTTCTTTGAGGAAATGACATTTAAACTGAGCCAAGTAGGATGCATAAAGGTTAGCAGAGCAAAGACAGAGCATTTGCCATGGCCCTGAAGCAAGGGAGAGCTTTGATAAACTGTAGGAAGACCAGTGTGGCTGGAGTGAGGTGGGCAAGGTAGAAATGGTGTTAGACTAGACTGAAGAGGCCTGCAGGTGTCAGATCAAAGACAATCCTCTACACGGAGTTGGCACACTTCTTCTATAAAGGGCCAGCTGGTTAGCATTTTAGGCTTTGTAGAACAAGTAGCAAAATCAAGGACATGATGCAGGTACTTGGTGTCAAGAAGGAAAAGGAATTCTCACATTTTTATTGACAAAAATAAAAATACAATAATAATAATAGGGTACAATTTTTACTAATCAGAAGAATGAAATTCTTTTGGGGAGGATATCATTTGGCATAGGGCTTCAGAGTTAGTATTTCCTATGATTGAAATTGCTTAGCTTTTATGTGTTTCATCTCTGGGAACATCTTTTCACACATATGGGTACTACCAAACACTGATATAAATCCATGAGCACATGATTTCACTTGAGTGTGTCTGTCACTTGGAATCAGGCATTTATAGAATTCTATTAGATTCTTCTCTTGATATCTGCCTTTTAGCATGCCATTATGTTGCAGATTAATCAGTTCCAACTGAAAGTTAGGTGGAGTCTTCTCAATCGCACGGTTAAATGGATTTTGAAATACACCATTTCCTTTGCACATGCATTGAGGTCTGAACAGCACTTCTGGAATTGTAGATAGACCTGCTGAAAGGTCATTTGCTTTATTATATTAAATGATGCTGGATGCTCTTTCTTATCAAGCTGTAAGGGGATAAAGATCTAAGATTCTAGGCCACAATTGGTAGTTTTGTTATCTTATGGGATATGCAATGTTGTCTATTTATAAAATGTTTGCCTTATTCCCTCAGTAGAAACCAAAGTTTTGGCTTTCCACAATCCAATTTGTATGGTGTATTTGGTTTCAGTTAAGACTTTTGTATATATATTTACCAGTCCTGAAGACTGGTAAAATGATCAGGAAACATAGGACCAACAATTCAGTTGTGGAAGATTTGAACAGAAAATATGTAATCTCCTAGATCCACTTTCTTTGCTAGTCTTAGAGAGTGTCTCACCATAGGTGAGTTCTCAGTACAGATTATCTTTTACCCAAAATTCTGTTTCAAGAACCTCAGAGGAACTTTCCACCCAATTATTCAAAATGCTTAGGTTGCAATAAAGACAGCAAGCAAGTGTTCATTATAAGAGTTTCACAGAACTCAATCCTACAGACCATAATGAAGAAGAGAATTTAATGAGTTTTTTTCAGTCTGCTGAGAAATCATCCCACATACTGACATGACTGGGTGGAGAGATTTACAGTGATTCTGCTTCTCACTGTGCCAAATCCCGCTCCCTTCAAAGACAAGAAAAACCAACAACTAAAACAGCATTGGCGGATGGACTTAAGAGCTGAATGCTAGAGAGCGATCCTTAATAAATACATACCTGTTTTCATTTTCTAGTGCTGTTTAACAAATTACCATAAACTCAGAGCTGTAAAACAATACACAGTTCTGTAGAAAAACCTAGCATGGTGTCACTGGGTTCTCTGCTTGAAGCTGAAACTGATGGGGTGAGTTCTCATCTGGAGGTTCTGGGGGAAAATCTGCTTCCAAGCCCACTCTTGTTGGCAGAAATCAAGGACTGCAGGTTGAGGGACTGAGGTCCCGACTTCCTTGCTGGCCACTCCACTCAGTTCATAGAGGCTGCCACATTCCTCAACAGGTGACACCCTGTCCAGCCCATCCAGATAATCATTGATTGTGCCATAAAACAACCTAAGGAAAGGAGAAAAATTCATCAGAGTCATAATCCTGGAGATTTTGAAGGGTATGTACACAGTGGGAGGGAGAATTTGGAGGGAGGGCCATCTTAGAATTCTGCCCATCACAACATCCAGTGAGATTCCAAGAGAAAAACCGAAGTTCAGTACACATATATGTATGCAGACACCAGGGTACAATTCTTTTTCCCTTTGACTTTTTAGATTTCGTTTCTGAATCTCAAAGAGTAATCTTCGTACTAGAAATGGTTTTGCAGTACAAGATTTGTAGCTGAGTACTCTGATGATTCCATAAATAAAAACGATAAAATATCAGAGGGCAGAAGAGCTTTGTGGACATGAGAGCTCAAATAATAATTTCATTTCTAAAGCAAACATCACTCTACTGTCAACCAAAAATTTCCTTCTCACCTAAACATTTTCCATTCAAGGATTATAGTAGTTGAGAACATTTAGCTACAAGTACACAAGGGTGAATATTAGCGAGTGTAATAGTCAAAATATTCAAATATTCATAAACTCATCTAAGCCTGATTTTTTTCAGGAGAATAAATTTTTTTGGAGTCATAAAATGTATTCTATTATGGGGAATGCTGTGTATTGTATAAAAAGAATCTATTACTTCCCACAAAATACAAACTTTTAACAGAGAGAAAATTAAAGGTAAGTGATTTTTAAATTACTGGTATCTAACAATTTAGACAGACAATACACTTATACATGTACCTTCATTTTCAAGTCTGAATTCAAGGATCAGCCAGTGTACAAAGGATCTTCTTATTCATGTACCACTGAAATTCTTATATCTCCTTTCTAAACTATGTGTCAGAAGAAATCAAAGTTATTTAATTTTACATTTTAACTGGCTCATATTTGATATTCAATGTCAAAAATATTGTATTAATTTATTATTTCAGGACTTAGACTGTACCCAACACACTTCAGGTGTTCAAAGGTAGTTTTGTAGCTGAACAGAATTGAAGAGATTTTTTTTAATGGTAATCTACTATAAGACCACTAAGAAAATTTTGAAACATTATAATAGGAAATATACCCATATACATTTTTTAATCAATGGAATCAGTCAAAATGCTTCTTCATATAAAATACTGTACAGAAGTTTTGCTATGATTATTCAGATTCTCTGGGGAAAAGGTTAAGAAGTCTGGAAACATAAACATTCAAATCAGAAAGAATTTATTTATAGAAAAAGAAAAAGATCAATTAAAAGCAAAGAAACTGTATAAATCAATTCAAGGCTATATGGATTGGCTGCAAGGTTGTTTTGCTTTCAGTGTGAAGTTTAAAAACAAGACATTGTCTCAGCTGCCATGGAAAAGTCAGCTTTTCTGTGCTGACATTTGTTTGCAATCTATTTGTTTTTCTGATTGACATACTCTCTGCTAATATAAGGGAAGTCTAAAAAATTAGCTTTTTGGAATGAGAAAGAAAACTATTATTAGGCTTCTTTAAATTGACTAGGAATAAGTTATTCTTTTTTTCTTCTCCAGAAATAAAACCTATCCCAATCAACTGCCAATTCCTCAGCTTCTAATCTGTTCCAATTATCCACTGCTGCATAAAATGTCATCCCAAAATTTAGTCATTTAAGAAATTAACACTTTCATTAAGCTTATGCATTCTGTGGTTCGGTAATCCAGACAGCATTTGATGACAGTGACTTACCTCTATTCCATTGTCTGGGAACTCCGCTGGGAAGACAAAAATGACAGGGGTTGACTCAACCAACTAAGGGATAGAATCATCTGGAAGCTTCTACACTCATTTATCTTGTTCCTGGGCTGGAATGATGTGAAGGCTGGTGTCAGCTGAACTGTCTACACGTGGTCTCTCCACGTGGCTTAGGCATCTTTCGAAGTGTGGCAGCCTCCGAGTAGTTGGTTTCTTATATGGCAAAACAGGGCTCAATGAGACAGCCCTCTAGCAAACAAGGCAAAAGTTATATAACCTAACCTCCGAAGTAACATAGAATCATTGCCTCTATACTTTATTGGTCAAAGTAGTCATAAGACCACTCCCCAATGTCAAGAGGAGGAGATAACTGAACCCATATCACAATGGGATGAGTGTCAAGGAAATTTTTGCCATGTTTTAAAACCAACTCACTGTTCACCATTATTTTCCTAGTAATTTGCCCTTGCCATGATTGTGAAAACGAGTGCAAAGAATGACAGAGGTCTATGTTTATCAACAATACAGCAAACACGTTACTGTTTGGAAGTTCCCAGAAGCCTGGCTAGGTCTTGAACCCACACAATCTGTTTGATTGCTTTGACTAAGTGATTCACCTGAACTGAAAACGATACAACGAACATCAAAATAAGTTAGTATGTGATAATGGATGGGAGAGCTCTTAGCATATAATAGGGAGATTAAAAGCAGATATTACCTAAAAGAAAAAATAGTAGGCATTCAACAAATATTTGTTGAAATAAGATTCATATGTCAATATTTTGTCAGCTGTATTTGAACTTCTTTTCAGAATGACCCTGGATCAGATGACAACTAACTACATTGTGACCTTCATTCTGCCAGTTCTGCATTTTCAGAACCCTTGCATGGCATGAAACCAATAGAAAGTGAGCTAGGTTTATACTAAGATATAGATCCTAGTCTGCTTCCATTTATTATGTGACCATGGTCATGTCATTTACCTCCTTGGGCCTCAGTTTTCTTAACTATAAACTGAAATAGTTGAATCTTGAAAACCTATGAAATTCCTTCTAATACAGAAAGTTTGTATTAAAGTATTTTTGTCTCTCTTTTATTGACTGGTTGTTATATAATTTTTATTGACTTGTTGTTATATAGCTTTATGTATGGAAAGCTGGTAAATCAAAGCCATATTTTTGAAATGGGTTCACCAATAGAAATGATAGTAGATAAAAATGGTTCCCAAGCTACCCCACTCAACCCAGTTGTACAGTATTACATTTCAGCCATGTTATGTGTATAATGGTTTATTTTGGTTCTTCTTTTGGGGGTAAAGAGTGAAGGGGCGTTGGTGGACTAAATTGGAAACCTACCCACCATTAACAATATGTGTCTTTGAGTGACTGTGCTCCAAGACAAAACTTAGGACACATAAAACATACAACCCTACTTCCCAATCCCTAGCCATATTTGCATCAAGATCAAGATGTGATTGTATGCCCTTGGATTTTGGTTAAAATTTGAGTAAGGCAAAAGCACTGAAAATGACCCTCAATCCAAACACTCATATTTCACACAATTTAAGACACCCCAAAGCTCAAAGTCGTGTGGGAGGAATGGCTAACACGGGCACTGTACCACCACCTCCCACTTGCACCATCTTAAACTGCAAACTGGATAAATCCAAATGCCCACTTTAATGTCTTCAACAGAAAATTTCGGCATGTATTTCTGGTAGTCCTTAAAACTGCCCCTTACAGAGGCAAATTTTGCCAAAACCATGAGAAACCCTAGTAGAAATAATCTAACTATCCAGTAAAAATCACAGTCATATTATTCTAGGTAAACATACCCCCTAATTGTGCCCACTTCAATAGCAAATCATGAAGTACGACTTTAATTGAATTAAAAGCATTTTGTTATCACAATGTGGAATAACACGTCAATATCTGACCCTTTCACCTAGTAGGAATTTCATGTAACAGTGTTAACATTATAGTGAAATGAAAACCACAGATGCATACTTAGTGTGTAGGTAATGCCATATTAGTGAACAGGTGAGACAGAGACAATTTTCTTTCTACCAACTTTTGAGCTTCCTCTCAAGTTCGTCTCAAGCTTCCCCTCAACTCAGTGAATTGCCATTGCAATGAGCCTACCCATTAGGAACTATAGTCCCCAACTGCTACCCTGTCCCCACCTTGCACCCAGGTAGCCATGTTCATGTTGCATATTCCAAGTCCCATCTAAGGAATATGAACCCAAGCACTATGTGTCACTCTTGGGCAAAAGTATTTGAGAAGAATTTTCGCCTTCTCTGTCCTCTCTTTCCCTCGATGCCAGATGAATGCAGAGGTCTCCAAGGCTGTAGGAGGTGACTGGACCACAGATTAGATAAATCTGGGTCACAGAATCACTGCAAGTAGACAAACTGACCAGGAGCAGCTACACTGATTTGTTACACAATGAGAAATCAACTTTGTCCCTGAAATCACAGGGGTTATCTGTTACAGCAGCTGGTGTTACCTTAACTAATAGATTTTTAAAATGAACACGATTGCCTTATTTCAATTGCCTCACCAGTGATGCAGAGACAATAAAATCCACCTTGGAGTAGTGTTGTGAGAATAAACGAGATAATATATATAAGCAGCAGCCCAGTTCCTAGCATACTATAGGTACTCAGTAAAAAATAGTTCCAATGCCACCTGTGTCCTTAATTTTCCACCACTCTTTTTCCCATCTAGTTTAATAGAAATCCTTCAAAAATAATTACAATTAATTTTGTGAAAAAAATAGTGTTTAACTGCTATGATCCCTTGCTTTTCTCACATTAGGGAGAAATGTTAGTTTAATATAGCAGACCACCACCCGCTCATCCTACACACACACATATATACAAACAACATCAGCATAAGACCTGTCTTTTCCTATAATGGTGTTTTCAACTGCCAAAGGTTTGAACTGAAAATAAGAGTGAAAGTTTAGAAAAAGAAATAATAGAATGCTCACACCTACTAACTCTCTTATTATTAGTTTCCCTCTCATTATTGTCACTCCAAGGTATTTCTGCCTAGGGCTTAACACTAAAACACACTCACCCATGCAAAAAAAAAAAACAAAAAAAAAACCACGAAATAAAATTTCACAACACAACCACCAACTAAAGATTGTTTCCTTCTTGGTCTTGATTGCTGTAACTACACCCATCTGTCTCAGTAGCTTCAATCAAGATAACTAGTTTGGTGAGAAAATTGTTAAAATATAAATTCTTAAGCTATTTTGAGAGGCTGTATGCCCAAGCAGAGTACTTCTAAATTTTAAATTTATGCTAATCAAAAATTTATCTTGCAACATATAACTATTATGGTACACAGAATTTGGTTTTTCAGTTGCTTTTAGTCAGTCCATTTTGAACCCAGACAATAAAACCCATAGACCAGTAGTAAAACCAGGCATTGCCTTGTCAGTCCTTTGCTCAGTTTACACTAGGCCTGGAAGTCAATTGTCCCCTGCAAGGATGGCTCATCTCCATAGGCATGATGGGTTTGGCAATTGTGATTGATCAAGGCCCAAACACATCTGGTTAGTCAAGCTAAAAAGGGAAGATACTATGTAAATTACACACAGAGCTGATCCTTATAAGGTATTTTAATTATGTACTATTTTCAATTTGACTATAGTATATATTAAGTAATTTAGAAAATAAAAAGAAGAAAAATAAAATTTCCCACTCCAATGTCACTACTGCTAGTCTGTTGGAATTTTTTCTCACTATGTCCATGTTCGTAAATGTAGTGTATATGCAACTTTACACTGTGATATATACTTTAAAGTCACAATTAGGTGCTCTCCAAAGATCACCTCAGCAGATGGTTTACAATTATTCTAAGAGTAAGAAATTTCCTTTCCAGAGTCACTTTGTGTGCCACCAGCAGAACTGGTATTACAGAACTCATGCTGTGTGGTTGAGGGTTTTCCTTTGTTTGAAAAACCCTGCGATAGAAATGTTATATCTTCTGGCTTGGCAACATGCTGGGTGAGGTCAATTTCTCAGGCCTTTCTCCCCATGGAAAACTACCAGATACCATCCCCTATGGATTCACCTGAAAAATACATGTTTATATTCTCTCTCCAGACATCTTCAAAATAATTGTGTATGAAAAAAACTTTCCCGGACAATTCTTCTTTTTTTTCAGGTTCTACCCTAGTAAACAAAAGAAAATGATGTTCCTAACAGTAATAAATGCCCAGAGAAGGAGAAACATCCTCTGTGTTCAAAAATTTCAAACAATGGTAGGTAGCATTTTAAAGCAAAAGAAACTGAACTCTAACAAGTAGAAACTTAGGAACATTCTGCGTCACATAGAAATCCATTTAAAACTAGGGATATTGATTGGAAACCACTAAAAATCTGAAAAAAAAACAATATTAAAACCAAATATTACATGATTGCATTGTACAAGATTACTGAAATAATTATGGATAACCACTTAGGTACACGCACATGTATTAGCTTCCTGGGGCTGCCATAACGAAGTATCAGAGTTTGTTTTAACAACAGAAATTAGGCTCATAGTTCTGGAGGTTACAAATCTGAAATCAATATGTTGGCAGAATTGGTTCCTTCTGATGGCTATGGGGGAATAATTTCTTCCAAACCTTTCCTCCAAAATGCTATTATCCTAAGGTGTTCCTTGGCTTGTAGATGGTATTATCCCTGTCATCACATCACCTTCTCTCTATGCGTGTCTGTCTCTGTGTCCAAATTCCCCCTTTTTATAAGGACACAGTCATATTGAATCAAGGCCCACTTTAATGACTTCATCTTAACTTGATTATCTACAAAAAGACCCTGTTTCCAAATAAGGTCACATTTATAGGTACTGGAATTTAACCATTCTCACTTTGATAATCAGTAAAGAAAAAAAAGGGGAATCAATACCCACGGCATCACAATACCTGTTTTAAAGAATTATATCATAGAACTAGCACATTGTCTGCATCAGTTTATGTAATAACCCAAACCACAAGCCCTAAAAGGAGCTTACAGAGCAATAACCTAAGACACTTTATGCTACTTTTTACCTGTTAGTTACATCACCTAGAGGACACGTTTGTTGACAAGTTATTAATTCAGAAAAGCACATGTATAACCTATCATAAAAGTTTTCTTCTTTTATATAGCAAGTTGAATTTTAAAATTTTTTTTGTGGACAAACTGTCAGCAGTTCCTACATATAGCTTTTGAAAATTCAAGGTCTATCTACTGTCTTTATCACAGCAATTATTTTACTAATACAAAGAAATGAATTGTCAACTGGTTTTACTTCTACTTATGGATCTGGGTGAACAGCGTTATTCTAAAAAGTGATTTTGACTTTGGTTTAGGAAACACAATATTGAAATGGGGCAGTCAGTTTCATTGGTGCTCAACAGTACTTAAACAACATCTATTATTACTCTCTTAGTTTATAGGCCAGCTGAATCCTCCATTAGAGCTTGACCCAGAACTGGAACACCAGGGTCTGGCAGAGTCCTGAGATCTCTGCTCTATGGGATCCTGAGAATACACTTCAGTGGGGAGCAAGGAATTACTGTTTGCTTTTGTTGCATGTTGTCCCTAAAATCTAGAACTTAGTACAGCTCTGCTAGTTTGTGTCAATAAAGACTACCATACCCCAGACAAAGTGGTACTTTATGTTTTGCTATTATAAAGGTTATTTTATAAAAGGACCTGTCTGAATAAACTTGCATCCTTCAGAGCTGCAATTTTCTCAACTTTTTCATAAGCTGAAAATCGTCAGAGAAAAGTCATCAATCATTTCTTCTGGAGGTGTTTAGAAATTCTATTATTTGTGTGTGTGTGTGTGTGTGTGTGTGTGTGTGTGTGTGTATTTTGCTGTTGCTGTTATTACAGAGGCACAGGCACACGCCCATGTACACATATACAGCAAAGAAGAATTGAAAAGGATGGGATGGGAGGGAAGGGCAAGAATGGCAGGCAAAATTCTGAGGAAGAGGCAAGACTTCCAGGACTGGCAGATTTGCCGATATAATCTCCTCTCCCTGAGTGAAGGCAGAATCCATGAATATGTTGGGATATCACCTCTATGATTAAGTTACCATAAAGGACAAAAGTGAAAAAAAAATAGCAGATATAATAAAGGTCCCTTATCAGTTGACTTTGAGTTCATCAAAAGGGAGATAGTCCTAGGTGGCCAGACCCAGTAAGGTGAACCCTTAAAAGGGACTGGGCCTTTCCTGGAGTAAGATATTGGAAGCATAAGAGAGATTCTTCTAGCAGCCTTAAATGAGCAACTGACATGTTGGAGAGAGGGCCTGTGAGAGCTTCATGGAGGAGGGAATGGTGGCCAGCCTCTAGGAGCTGAGAATGAATCTCAACTCACAAACAGCAAAAAGAGGGAAGCCACAGTCCTACAAATGCAAGGACATGAATTCTATTGACAACGTAGGAGCTCGAGAAGGACCCTGAGCCTCAGATCAGACTGAACCCCCACTGACACCTTGATTTCAGCCTGGCAGACCCTAAGCTGAAAACCTGGTTAATCTTCATCTGGCCTCCTAACCCCTGGAAACTGTGAGAAAGTAAGTATATGTTGTTGGAAGCCCCTCAGATTATGGTTCTGTTAATGCAATTCTGGACAACCAATACAGGATGTAGTAGAAGGAAAGGGTCCTGGAGGAAAGGAAAGAGAAAATTTAATCAACAGATGAGGTTTAACTCCTTCTTCTACTCTGCTTTAAAATTATTCACTATATGGCAGGCGTTATACAGCCTGGTCTGGAGGAACGCACCTAAGGATCTGGAAACGGCTCAGTGTCTCACTCCTTTTGTGCCCATGGAATTTTTCACAATGACTAATGTAGCTGTGGCAACATCACGGGATTCCAAATAATTTCTTCTAATTCACTGAAATAGTGAAATAAGGCATGCAGTGAGCAATGCTTAGGCTCAGTGAGAGCTCCAGTCACTGGCTGTGATAAATCTGTTTCCATTACTCCGCCTGCTACCTGAAAACATCCCAATAAAAACTTCAAAAGACTGAATAGTTTTTACCTGTACGAAAGTACCCATTTCCCACAGGAGAAATTCAACTGTCCATATTACAGGTAGCTAACTATAATCACGGAAATTATTCTTCATTAAAGCTCTCTTAAAACTAAACTCCAGTGAAACTCTTTCAATTCTGTTAACTATCAATACAGAAACAAGTAAAAGTCATTCAGGTTTTTTGCCTTTAGCTAATTGTTTCTATTATAAAATGAGCACTTTTATTTGAAGATTTATTTAAAGCAAAACTAATAAAGTTTGGCCATATTCGAAGGTTTAGAAAAGTTAAATGGAGCTCCCAAACAAATGAGGTGTCATTTTGGAAGGTGTTTGAGCACAATTTAATAATCGTTCAACCCTTAAAATGTCTCTAACGATCAGACAGGCAAGGAATAAAAAAGCTGGAAAATCTCTAAGAGCCTTCATGTAAGCAGGTATTACTATGTCACATACCAAATAAATCAGTAAATATTGAGGCCTGTGATGTGGGTTGCTTACCCATCAGTCACTGCCCACTCTTTTTCTGTAAACCCAGTCCTGATTTTGTGACTGTGCACTTCTGGGGAAGCTGTACCTCTCCCTATCCCAGAGGGTAAATCGGCATTCAGTCTAAGCCAACGGTTCTCAATCTTTATCTCTCATCAGTTTCACCTGGAGGGCTTGTAAACAGTTTGCTGGGCCCACCCACAGAGTTTCTGACCAGTAGGTCTGTTATGGGGCCCAAAAATGTGCATTGCCAGCAAGTCCCCAGGTGATACTAACACTACAGGCCAGGGGTTGACAACGTGAGAACCAAGCCAACCATTTCTCTCCCTAGTGAATGATTTGTTTCGATGGAGGCCAATGATACCATTCTGAGCAATAAGCTGAGAGGGGAAATCTGCTGAGGACTTTGGAAAGATTTTCATTGATTTTTTTTTAAAGTACACCTGAAACTAATATAACATTGTAAATCAACTACACTTCAATTTTTTTAAATAATAAATAAATAATACAAAACAATATAAAAAAAATAAAAACCTGAGATATACTAGCAGATTGCCTCCCTTTTCTGCTTCTGACCTTTTTAAACTTTATCCGATTATCTTACAGGTAGACAGCCTAAAAGCACAAGCCAATGTGACAGGTTGGAAAGTTAGAAAGAACCTGGATCATGAAGCTGGTGAGTTGCTGAGCTAACCAGCCCTGGAGCAATCTCCTTCTGAACTTGTTATTGCACGTGGTTTATTAGCTTTAAGCCAATCTTAGTTCAATATTCTGTTACTTGGAGTCTAAATCTCCTTCACAGAACCATCATAAGTTAGAACACTCTATTTGTCATTAGAGAGCTTAGATTAAATAAGAAAAAATATTATCATTAATAAAGAATTGTTTATTATACATTATTTGTGTTCTGGGTCTTATTGCCCTAGATATTGAAATAATTAGTCTCCTCTTATGAAAACTGGACAGATTCCAAACATTATTTTTGATAGATCATGAGAGCTGGAGGGGAGAGGGTAAGACAAAAAAATATTATTAAAATGTAAAACTAAATTTATAAATATATGTCAAAATATTAGTATTCCAGACTTAATTCTAAGCATTTGTATTATTGTCAATAGTGAGTAGGTTAAAATGAGTTAACTGATTAAAATTAAGTGGTTGAATAGTTGGCTTGTAAAAGGGTTTCTGTTGTCATTTCATTTTTCTTTTCTAGGTCAAGTCTCTGTTTTATTCAGATATAGGTGAGTCAAAGGCTTCAGGCAGCCTATTTTGCAGGAGAATATTTAGTATCTGAGTGTCTCCCTATCTTACCTGTTCCTGCAGATGGAACATCACCCTTTATGTCAAAATGGGGCTCTTCTCTGGGCTTTCAAATCCAGGTTGGGGCTGGCATCCTAGTTAAGGATTCTTTAGGCTGTAAAATGGACAACGAAATATTTGGCTTTGTACGCTTTGGTGAGGACATCATACTGGGGACTCCAGCTCCTCTCCCTAGAGAAACCCATGTGGTGTCATGGGTGAGTTCTGCAGGATCCAAGGACATCTTGGTCAACCCCTCTGGTGGAGTCTTTCCCATCCAAGGAACTCCTTTCCGGAAGTAACAACAAACACCACATCTTTCACTAAGATGTAAATGGGCTCATCTTTGTCCTCCGTGCCGTAGGCAGGGCGCGGCGACTGCTTGGTCAGGACCACAAACAGCTCCCCAGCCAGCGTTAGAATCAGAGCCTGCGCCAGCACCAGGGCCAGCGCCTGGACTGCGACCTGTGGGGCCGGCAGCGCTGCCAGCTCCTGGGATTGAGACCTGCCATGGTGAGTCCACAGAGCCAGGCGACATGTGGCCTGGGCAGTGGAGTCCAACGTTCCCACCTGAGGTCCCGGAACCCAGCCCCACACACCTGTCACTTTGTCATTTTGCTTGAGCCTACTATGATAAAGCCTACATTGGCAATCCCAAGGCCTAAATATTTTCAGATGAAAGTCCACTGGCAGATCAGTTTATTACTTTAATTCGGTCAGAAAAGATCAAACCCCACCTATGAGAAAGAACTTACCAAGTTCATCATGAATCCTCCACTATGGGAAGGACAATGGAAGCTTCAACTTGAGTTCTGTCTCGGGTAATTCAGTTACTGCAATGCTACAAGGAACTCATTAGGGAGCAGCTGGAGGGTTCCCTAGAAGGCCTCAACATACTAGACATACTAATTACTGTCCATATTTTTAAAGAAAGGGGCTTAGTCATCTTGTTTAACATCAAAAATAATGCAAATACACCTGGCTAAAGACAGAGGGATGGAGGAGTTGATCTGATATACATTTAAATCAAGTTCCATCATTTTTTTTTTAAATGAGTTTTATGAGTTTATTTATTTATTTTTGCTATGTTGCATCTTCATTTCTGTGCGAGGGCTTTCTCTAGTTGTGGCAAGCGGGGGCCACTCTTCATCGCAGTGCGCGGGCCTCTCACTGTTGCGGCCTCTCTTGTTGCGGAGCACAGGCTCCAGACGCGCAGGCTCAGTAGTTGTAGCTCACGGGCCTAGTTGCTCCATGGCATGTGGGATCCTCCCAGACCAGGGCTCAAACCCATGTCCCCTGCATTAGCAGGCAGATTCTCAATCACTGCACCACCAGGGAAACCCCAAGTTCCATCATTTTAAGAAAACAATTTACTCTGCAGTTTTCTCCTAGACAGACTCCCCTTTGATCTCTGTCTATCATTGCTTCTTTATTTTCTAGTGCAGTTTATTTTCATAGAATTCCCTTTGCCATACACAGAAGTACTGTACACAGTTATAAAGTACAGTGAAACTAGAAAAAAAGAATAGTCATTTGAAACAGGAGATCAGTGGTTTTCCAACTGATGCTCTACAGGAGAGCTTAAGGCTTTCCCCAAAGAATAAAGTATTTTTCACCAAAAATGACTGTTTGAACTGCCTGAAAAGCCTACTCAGTGAGCCTACCATATTCATATATTAGGAACACGAATAATGTTTCACTGATTTTTTAAGTCCACTGCTTTAAAAAAAGAAGAGAAAAGAAAACACAACCACAGCACCAAAGCCACAGACTATTAGTCTATTTGAACATTAAACATTTTAAAGAGAAACTTTCCTCTAACTCATTACTTCTCTGGACTCTAGAAACTTAAAGTTTTTCAGAATGCACCTTATTTCCAGGTTTTATATTTGTGCCCCTTCCCAGTGACTTTGGAAAGTATTGATCAGTTATTCTTCTCTAGGGAAGACAACTCCATGAAAAGTATATTATTAAACTTAATTTGTTTTAAAATACAATGTACTTTTTAATTTCAGAAGCAATATCTATAGAAATTAAGAAAAAGTGGGAAATAGAAAGGGAAGAGAAGCATTCATATTTTCAATGCCCAGAGATTCACATTTTGATAAATTCCCTTCAAGTATTTTCTTCTTGTTTTAATCTCTACATTTTTCAAAATTTACAAACTTAAATTTTTCAAAATTTACAAACTTAGGTTTATTTTTCAAACTTAGGTTTTCAAATTTTACAAACTTAGGTTTATTCTCTGGCAATGGTTTTTCACTGTCTTTAGCTCTTTTCTCGTATTGTGCCTACCTATTAAACTTTGGCATTCTTTAATTTCTGACCTTAATCCTCGTCTAGTCTTACCCACTGCTTAATATAATCAATATACCTAGCTTTATCCCATCTATAAGCTGATAAATCCCAAATAAAGATCTTCTGTTTATACAACTTTCTGATGATTAAATCCATGTTCCATTTCCTTACTGGATAACTCCACCCTAATGTCTTTAAAATTAAATATCTAAGGCTGCCCTTTCTTCTCTACTCTCTTAAGATTATTTTAGTTTCAAGTAAGAGAAAACCAAGGTCAAGCTTGGTTAAATAAAAGTAAAACTAAAAATAACTTATTGGTTCCAGGATAGGACTGGCTGAATACAGAAGCTCCAGTACTTATACCAAGTCTGACTGGTCCTGCTCTATCTCTGTTCTCCTAGTTTCTTTTCATTTATTATTTTTTTTTTAAATTTCATCTTCAGATTGATAGCCATTTGTGACCACCAGATGGCTACCACCATCTCCCCAGTCTACATGCTTCCAGGTTCTAATCGGGCAGAAAAGAATGAGCAGAACTATGCAGCTTCTGCTTTCATTCTTTTCCCAGGATCCCCACCAAAGTTCTGAGAGGCACTCAGATTAGACTGGCTTAGGTCACATGCCCAACACTCAACCAATCACACTGACCAGAGAGATGCTATAGGCTGTTTTGTTTGGCCCTTGGTCTCACTCTTCATAGGGCTCCTGGGGACCTCCCATGGACTGAGAGTTGGGGAAGGAGAGATAGAACCTCAGATGAAACTCAGAGCTGCTACCAGAATAAAGCAGGCAGATGCCAGGCATTAACAAATACTATTTGACCCTCCTTTTGTTAATGACACTCACTTACCCAATTCCAGAATTTGACATCATACAAGACACCTGTATCTCCCTCCCATAGCCAAATAGTCAACAACTTTGTCACTTCTATTTCTGCAGTTTTCTTCAAAGCCATTCTCTCCCTGCATTCCCACTGCTACTCCCTCACACCTGGCTTTCTCAGATCCTCACAACTGATTCTTCCTGCCACTAGTCTTATACCCACAACATTTATTGAGCCACAGTTGGTTTATCTAAAATGTGTATGTGATTCTGCTACTTCACCATTTTAATGCTTTCTTTCACCTCCTACACAAGTGTAGCACCTTTGCACCTCCCTTCAGGTGTGGCCTCATCCAGCCTAGCAGCAAGCTTTTGAATATATTCTGATGGTCACTCTTTCTTATAGATACATTGGACAATTTTAAGTTCCCTAAAGAGTATATACTCTCATCTGTCTCTATCCATTCCAATTTCTATTTTCTTCCCTGGAATATCTTTCCTTCCCTGGAATATCTTTCCTTCATTCCTCCTCCTTTACCACAATTTCCTACCACCAACTGAGGCCATCTAATTTCCACTGGATTTATTTTCTCTTGCTCCTGTAATAAATTACCAGAAACTTAGTGGCTTAAAACAACACAACTTTATTACCTTAAAGTTTTGGAGGTCAGAAGTTCAAAATAGGTCTTATGGGGCTCAAATCAAGGGGTCAGCAGAGCTGCATTCCTTCTGGAAGCTCTAGGAGAGAATCTGTTTTCTTGCATTTCCAGATTCTGCAGGCTGCCTGCATTCCTTGGCTTGTGGCCTCCTTTCATCTTCAAAGCCAACAATGGCATCACTCTGACCTCTGCCTCCATCATCACATCTTGTATGATTCTCCTGTCTCCTACTTTCACTTGTAAGGACCCTGAGATTACATGGGACTCACCCAGATAATCCAGGATAATCTCCCCACTTCCATAACCTTAATTTAAATATCCATACAAGGTCCATTTTGCCATATAAAGTAACCTATTAACAGGCTCCAGGGATTAGGATACGGACATTATTGAGGAACTATTATTTTACCTCTCTCACCCACATTTTCCTTAAGAACCATGTCCAGCATCACCTGCTTTTAGACATGTCTCTTCTGGGTTTCTCCTCTTTATTTGCCTACCACCCTGTACCCTTCACTCTGGCACTCAATATCCACTCTGTCTCTCATGCAACATTAGGTGTTCCCCATGCAAAATGGCTTTGATTTATTCATTTATGAGTGATAATGTGTGTCTGACACAGCCAAGGAAATTAATAAATTAGAGTTCCTTGGTCCTCTAGCAACCTAAAAGCTTGATAGTTTTTGATCAGCAAATCTCAAGCTAATATCAATGTGTCTCAGAGTGACTCACAATTGAACTATTGTACATTGAAATGGAACTTGACCAAAATTCACTTTATTTTCTACATTTCAAACCAACAAATTTTATCTCTGAATTTTAGTGTTTTATATAATAATGTGGCATTGCTCTTGGTCAACTAAGAAACAGAAACACTAATTTCTTAAACAAAGCTTAAAGTTAGTTCTTGGTTTCATCTTTTACAATGAAGTTCCAAGTGCTTCCTAGGAAAAATGAAAAAAAAACAAACTGTGGACAGTACACAGCCACTCGTGAATACATTCACTGACAGGTGTATGCCTTAACTTTTATACTCTATGTCACATTGCTCTGAATGTTCACTCTTCAGCCAGTCTTGGAGCTCTATTTTGCTATGTGCCAGAGTCGCTTTTCAACTCTCAAAGCACACACCCATCTAAAGATGCAATGGGAGCCCTGCCAGTATCAATGTGAAGCCTCTGGCTGAATGACATATCAGTAGACATTCAATCACCGCCCCTGTGCCCTCCTTTTCATTGGAAGCTGTGAAGTAATTGCACCCGTAAGGTAGAATATAATCACAATTCACAGAAGGACACTTAGAGCTCAGTGAGCCAATTGTCAAGTAACAAGAGAATTGACCCAGATGGTTTTGTGTAAGTGAGAAGTTGCTACCCCGGGGGTTCACAAAGAAGGGGATCTGCCAAAAATGTGTAAGAAATCTGTGCAGATGGCCACCTTGATATTTCAGTGGAAATACATTTCCTTATAGGTTGAAAGACTCATTGTGCTTAACTGGGGATGCTGCAGGATGGACAGATTTCTGTAGTGCCTTGCCATCACCACACCAGGACACAGAGTCCACAGAACAGGTTATGGTACAGCTGTGGGTAGGTACACATTTTTGTGATTAATCTGCTTGGAATTACTCATTGCCACAACATGAAAACATCTGAAACTCTTGTTTCTTGATTGTGATTATAGAGGCTTGAAGTATGGTTATCAGCTATTTGTTTATGTTGCCTAATATTTGCTTCCACAGAAAACAGTAGATTTAGTAGTCTCCTTTGCTCCACTCATCAAACTAGCCAAATATTTATCTCTCTAACGATGTCTATATGTGTTGTGTGCGTGCAGCGTTCTGGATTCAGCTTCTTGGCAATCAAGTAATACCTTATCTTATTTACTAGGATACTGATCTATATGTCCTGCCTCTTTAAACCTTCGACTTTGTTTTAATAGAATAGTATATATTTTTAATGTGATTTGACTGAATTAGCTATCATTATTAAATTATATAACACATACAGGTAGCAGTCAATTAGAACCGAACCACACAGTTGTAGGTAAAATGCGCCCCTATTAATCTGTCTCAAGTTCTTTGGATGCTAACTGCTTACCACAAATATGACCTGCTTTTCTCACTTTGAAAACATTTATTGATAAAAGAGGCAAGAATACACAGTGGAGAAAAGACAGCCTCTTCAATAAGTGGTGCTGGGAAAATGAGACAGCTACATGTAAAAGAATGAAATTAGAACACTCCATAACACCATACACAAAAGTAAACTCAAAGTGGACTAAAGAGCTAAATGTAAGGCCAGACAGTATAAAACTCTTAGAGGAGAACATAGGCAGAACACTCTATGACACAAATGACAGCAAAATCCTTTTTGATACACCTCATAGAGTCATGGAAATAAATTACATATGTATATGTATAACTGATCCACTTTGTTATAAAGCAGAAACTAACACACCATTGTAAAGCAATTATACTCCAATAAAGATGTTAAATAAATAAATAAATAAATATTTATAACTCCCAAAATAAATACCCATGAGTGTGCACTGATTTAAATAAATGATTAAATAAATAAACAAAAGGAAAAGAATAGACACATCCCCCATACAGAAAGATTTTAATAATTTGTGGTGGCACTCCACCCTCAAAGAGGTAGAAAATAGCTGCCCACTTTGTAAATGTGGCCTTTACATGGTGACTTCCTTCCAAAAACGTACATTATGGAAATGGGAGAAAAAGTAAATTTACAGTGGAGAAATCTAAAAAAATACTACCTCATTCTGATGATCAAAGTAAACACCAACAATGATAAGTGATGTTGAGAGTACATACTCATAATGTGATGAAAATGACACTTCACCTCAGTGTTCTTCTCCAAAAAAATACATAACCCCAGTCTAATCATTAAAAAAAAAAAATCAGGGAAATCCCAATAGCAGAACTAACCAGTACTTCTCAAAACTGTCAAGGTCATCAAGATCAAGTGAGGCTGAGAAACTGTCATAGCGAAGAGAACCGTAAAGAGAGGTAACAACTAAATGTGATGTATCTTGGATGGGATCCTGGAATGGAAAATAGATAGTATGCTAAAAGCTAAGGAAATACAAATAAAGCAAGGACTTTAGTTGGTAATAATGTATCAGTGTTGGTTCGTTAATGGTAACAAATGTACCATTCTAATGTAAGATGTTAATAATAGAAGAAATTGAGGTTGGGGAGATGGGAATTCTTCATACTCTCTTTGAATTTTCCTGTAAAATCAAACCTGTTCTAAAATAAAAAGTTTTTTTTTTTAATATCAGCATTTAAATCTAGTTTACTTTCCTTCTTATCCTATTCTTTCTCAATTGGCTCAAACTCAAGAGTTTTATTCATCCCCCTGCCCTCAAGGTCATCAAACGCCAACATTCATCTTTACAGTAGAATCTACTTTTGTCTTCGATATGCATGAAGAATCATTTCTCCAGAGCATTTATGAACTATTTGCATTTTCAATCAGTTGAACCATTAGCTCAAACAGTTGGACCATTATATCAAGAATTTCTAGTCACTGAACCCTACAAATTAAAATGGAAGTTACAGATGTATGATTTAAGTCAATATAAGGTACAGAAATTTGGTTTCCTGAAAAAATTCAGTGCATTTTTGATACCTGTATTTCATTTTAAAGGACTGGACAAAAAGCTGAAAATTTAATCATCAGTTTTGATACAACACAAATATTTATGACACTGTGGCTTATTTACTAGGTATCCAAGCTTTGAAAAAGAAAGGCTTCAACAGACTTCTAATACCTAGTTCATGTTAATATATGAAATTTCTTGTATTTCATTGAAGTTGATGTGTCTTTGGTACTACTTCATGTTTATTAATAGCAATGCATGCAGCACGGCAAAAACTGTGTAAGTCACTTGATGCTGAGTTTGTGGTTGATGGTTTGAATTTCTTGTATAATTATAAATTATATAAAAGATGTTTCTCGGCCTCAGTGGAGAGCAAATTCTGTAAAATTCTCCTGGGTATTTTTTTTAATGATATTATTGGACTTATCCTTTCTTTACAAGAGTCCTGTTGTTACATTTGTCTTGTGCCTTCTTTGATGTGCTTAGCCTGTTTTTTGAAAGAAAAGAAATTCATTAAAAATACATTTAAATTACATATGCTAAACAAGAAAAATGACATCATTTTCTCTCAGATCTAGAGAATAGCATGGTTGCAGTTTATTTCTTGCTTCAAAAGCCTCTCTCATTCTTATGGACAACCACGTATCAGTTAAAACATTTGTCAAGAATTACTGATAAGGAATCATCTAAGCCGCTGACTGAACGCAGATTTGTTCATTACTTAGTCATGGACAGAGGAATTTCAGCCTGCTGGTGATTATTCAACCATTTAGTTTAGCAAACATCTGAGCTTGTTCTTCTGTACCCTGCATGTATCAGAGAGTAGGAGTCAGTACACCCCTGAAAAGGGCCAGAGAGCAAATATTTCAGACTCTGTGAGCCTTAAAGAATCTGTCGCATTGAGTCAACTCTGTTGTTGTAGCATGAAAGCAGCCATAGAAAATGTAAATGAACTGTGTGGCGTGTTCCAATAAAACTTCATTTACAGACAGGTATCCAGTGCATCAAGTCAGGTTTGGCCCATGGGCTGTAGTTTGCCAATCACTGTCATAAAGTGTGGCAGAGAAAATGGAGGTGCAGAGACTGGTCACTCTATGAGACCCAGAATGTTCTTTGCTTCCTTCTCTGACTGGAAAAGCTCCTCTCACTTTACCACACCAGCTCACATGTCCTTTCTTCCATGAAGTCATTCTCAGCTTCACCAGATAGAGTTAGTTTTCTCTTTTTTTGCACTATACTATCATGACTGTTAATTTTCACATCTTCCATTCTTGCTAAATAACGGGAAAATGCCACCTCTGTTGTCCAACTAAACTCATACTGTGCGTAACGTGGTCAGTTCCCCTGTAGTTGAGCATACCTCATCCATCTCTGTTTCCTTGTACATTGCAGAATGTCATTACTTAATGAACACATTAAATATAAATATAAAGAAGAAAGTGATGAGTAAAACGTGTGTAGGACAAGAGCATGCTACCTGAATTCAGAGGAAGTAGAGAGCACCTTCAAAGGGAAGGATGAGGAAAAGAGGTATAGGAGGCTGTGTATTGACACAGGGGTATGTGAAGGAGGAAACAGCATTTATTCTAGACCATGTGTGTGATAGGCAGCCTCCAGCATGGCTCATATCATCCCCACCTCCTTATATTCATTCCCTGTGTAATTGCCTCATCTTGCTTGTTAGTGGGACGTGATGACTCACATCTAATGCATAAAATACTACAAATGTGATGAGATGTGTCTTCCAAGTTCAGATCATGAGAATACTGTGGCTTCCATCTTGCTCACTTCTTCACTCACTCTGAGGAAAGCTAGCTGACGCACTGTGATCTGTCCTATGGAAGGACCTTATGACAAAGAACCGATGGCTCCAGCCAACATCAAGCAAGGACCTGATCCACAGGAGGGAGCTTGGAAGTGGACCCTCACCCAGCCTAGCCTTAAGGAACCTGCAGCTCCAGTTGACATTTTGATGCAGCCTTGTGAGGGACCCTGAACACCCTGATGAGTTGCAACTGGATTTCTGACTCATAGAAAATGTGAGATAATAAATGGATATTGTTTTAAGCTGTTAAACTGTGACCTAATTTGTTATATAGCAATAGATAACTAATATACAATGTCAGGTGTTTTAGATACATTTTCTCATTTAATCCTCATAATAAACCTATGGAGTACCTATTAAAGTCAATTTTCCTGAAAAGGAAATAAAGCCTCAGGAGATTATGTGATCTATCCAAAAATTCATGGTTAATGAGTAGCAAAAGTGGCATTCAGATTTTGCTCCTTCAGTCATCACAGCAGTAAAAGCATGAACTAAATGAACAATAAGGAAAGAAGATAAGAATAAGGAGAGTGTTCAGGAAACCAGCATGCACGGTCTGTTCTATTTCAGTAGATACTGGAAAACATAGGTGATCTTAGCCAGTTCTCCACACATGCAGGACTTATTGTTGTAAAAGCAATTATTTTTCTTTCTTAGGGGGTCTCTCCCTGCCTCTCCAGATCTGCTCAGCTGGGCTGTCCTTCTGCTCTAGAAAGAAAACTCTGCGGACTCTCATAATATTTTGGGTCACTCTTAGGTAATAGAAATGGCTGCTTTGTCCCAGACACAATCTAAATTCAGTGATTAAAAGTCTCCAGTCTAATACACTGATCATCCCTTCAACCTTTTTCCAGGTGTAACATCCCGCCCTCCTCTCCCGATGCAGAAGAGCTGCCTGGTGCTGGCATGTGGCTAACATTTCTCTCTATCCCGTAGACCTCTGTCCCCACATACTAGCTCATATTTCTGATCCTTCGAGGGTTGAAGAGGACAGGGGTTTGAAAAAAGTCTTGATGGCTGGAAGAATCCATCCTTGTCTTGTACCGTTGTGAGATGGCTCAGTGATTTCTGGACCTAGCAGCTGCTTCAAGTTGATTCTTCTCACAGCACTTTCTCCAGAATCTCCTGTGGGTCCCTCTGCCTGCAGCATCTTTGAAAGGAGCTGGACCTCACCTTCTGCTAGCCTCTCCCCGTCCCCACTCAGCCTCTATTCCTGGCAATATACTTCATATCATTTTATTTGAGCACCCACCCTCACATCTGTTCCCTTGGGCAGAACCCCTTTCAAACCATGCCAAGCTTACACTCCTGCTCAGAAGGACAACGGCATCTGTTCTGTGGTACCAGACTGCTTTAGATTCCTCACACAGGAGTCAGGTGTCATCCTGCTGTGTCCTCCAACTGAAGGGGACATGTAGCAAGGACTCTGAGTGGCCCCACTGAAGTACCACTCTTTAGTCTTGGAGGTTTCCCCATCCCTACCCGTTGCAGGAAGGGGGGGACTCACAGCTCAGCTCTCTCCCATAATATCATCCTCAAAATCATCTCCCAACTTCAGTCTCTCAACTCATCAAAACCATCCTTAGGAATGGAGCATTTCAGTGTTGTGAAGCTCATTCTCTGATATTTCCTTTGAAAATCTGCTTATGGCCTAGCTCCTTGCTGAGGCTTCAATTTTAACATCAAGTTTCAAGACAAGCAGAGTTTTGCTTTAAGGGGATTGATCTAGTGTATGCAGGTGAGGCTGAAGCCTGAAGTCACTGAAAGAGAAAGACTTGAAAAGCAGCTATTAAATAATCTAAGCTACAGAGAAGTGAGGTCCGAACTAGGGCAGTTGTCATGGGAATAAAATTAGGAAGAATGTCTCAAGAGTCATGGTGGAGGTAGATCAATAGCAACTGAATGAATATGAATAGAAGAAAAGACTTGAGAACTGGAAGAAAATTCTGGTCAATAATAGAAATCAGAATTCAGAAGGAATGCATTTAAAGGGGAAATGGGATGATCAAGCATGTGGCTCTTTAGACACTGTGGCAATATTAGGTAGAGACGAGCATCAGGGAATTAGAAAACGGGTCTTGGAATTCATAATTGAAGTTTAGCATCATCTGCACAGAGATCATTATTGAACCCACAGTAGTCATAAGGCTAACATTAAAAAGTAATAGAGGGCTTCCCTGGTGGCGCAGTGGTTGAGAGTCCGCCTGCCGATGCAGGGGACACGGGTTCGTGCCCCGGTACGGGAAGATCCCACGTGCTGCGGAGTGGCTGGGCCCGTGAGCCATGGCCGCTGAGCCTGCGCATCCGGAGCCTGTGCTCCGCAATGGGAGAGGCCACAACAGTGAGAGGCCCGCATACCGAAAAAAAAAAAAAAAGTAATAGAAAATGACTGAGAAAAGGAGGAAAATCTGCCCCTAGATATAGTGAGACTACTCAAAAAACTGGAAACCCAGAAAAAGGCAGGGCTTTAATGAGGGGTAGTCATTAGAACCAAAAGCCGAAGACAAGATATGAAACGAACTATTGAATATAGCCTCAGGAAAATGTCCATCATCACAGATTTTTTCTGTAGAGTTGTTGAAACCAAGCCCAAATTCCAAGGGTCGGAGACTGAATGAACAGTTAAGAAGTAGGGGCAACAGGTATAGAATAATCTTGGGGAATTTGTCTATGAGCAAGAAAAGGTCTCTTGAGAAGACAGAAGGGTCTATAAGAGACATTGCAAAATTTGGACGTGTTTATAGGCAAAGAGGGAAGAGCCAGTGAGCCAAAGGTGATTCAGAGGATCAAGAGAGAAGAGAGGTAACAGTGAAATAAGATCCCCCCAACGTGCAGCAGGACAGAAGGACAGGCACGGGGAAATGGGCTGCCCTTAAAATGACAGGGAAGCACATCTACTAAACAGAAGAGAAGGAAAAGGAATAGCGGGGGAAAGCCTGAGAT
This sequence comes from Neophocaena asiaeorientalis asiaeorientalis, assembly GCF_003031525.2. Lineage (NCBI taxonomy): Eukaryota > Metazoa > Chordata > Mammalia > Artiodactyla > Phocoenidae > Neophocaena > Neophocaena asiaeorientalis. Next base: position 5,235,966 of record NW_020172817.1, on the reverse strand, counting down.
GCAGAAGAGGAAAGTTGAGAGAGATCAAATTCGATGGTTTTAAACTTTTAATAAAGTACCTCACTCTTAGGGAGTGAGATAGATACGGGTTGGTTTCTTGAAAAAAAAAAAACAAAAATTTTGAAGCCATTGCTTTGGGAGGCAGAATGTTAAGACAGAGAATCAATCAGATACAAATAAAGGATTGCTGATCCAAACTTAGGGTTCACCTGAAACTAAACTTTTCTTCCTCACTGCTCACTCCATTATTAATGTCCTTCTCCTTTAATGTTAACTAAACGGCATTGGGCTGTGACTTTCTTCAGACATGCTTGCCAATTCAAGAAATGCAGGAAATAAGCAACAAGGATTTGCTGTATAGCCCAGAGAACTATATTTGATATCTTGTAATCAACTATAATGGAAAATAATCTGAAAAAAATATATATATAACCGAATCACTTTGCTGTACACCTGAAACTAACACAATATTGTAAATCAATTATAATTCAAGAAAAAAAAAAGTGCAGAGAAAGCAGATAGAGCAATTACCCTGGGCAGGCACTTGGCAAAGCCGTTGTGGATGTAGGTCAGGGTCGGGAGAGAGTCCAGGGTGAAGACAGGTGATCTTTAAGTGCTGGCCACTGGTCATACAAGCAGACAAAAAGAAGTAGTGGGGTAGAGGGAATGGTGAAGATCACAGTGATGCAGGATGGAGGTGAAAAGGCAACAGGTAAGAACCAGAAAGAGGAGTACTGAAGGAAGGTGTCAAGGTTCCTCACATTGGTGGAATACAGAGATGCAAGACGATCTGAGAGTTATCAAACAAGGACAAAGACTAAGAAAGTTGAATCTGTAGCTGATGTTAAGGGGAAGCTTTTGCCCAACTTCTAATATTTTTGTCCAGGTAGTCTCTCCCATATGTATTCACTCTGCCCCACTGGAGGTGGTGTCACTTTCCTGATTGCTAAATTGGGAAGAAAAAATTAAGAGGGCTTAGATCAGCTTCTATCTCCTTCCTCTAGGGCAGTAGCTCCCCCTTAGAAAAACACCATCCTTGCTGCTATTCCATGGATGGAACACAGCTGGCATCAATCATCTTCTGCAACTGGGCAAGTAAATGTAACCAGTCCGGGGTTCTGGTCCATTTGACTCTCACTAAGCTACATCCTTCAGCTTGGCTGTTATCAATCATTTTACCCTCCATTGGTCACTCTTGAGGGAGGAGAAAGAAGGGAATTTTTTGACTAAAGCTTCTGAGAGACCATAACAGCCCACTGAAACCTCCTGATGTCTGGAATGCTTCTGGTTTATTTCAGTTACAAACTGAAACTATGAAAGAATCCCACTTAAAAATCCTCCTTGTTCCTTTCCATGCCTACTTCATGTATGTCATGGGTTTAGTCTGAAAGTCATGACTGTTTAGTTTTCTATGAATGGCTATCCATTCCTGGCCATGCAGAATGTCTAATCTAGCCCTGAAGAGTAAGTTGGCCCAATTCTGCTAGCTAAGAAAAGCTTACCAGTGGCAGAAAATTATAATTCCAGACTGGTTCTGATGGAAAAAAAAATGTGTGAAGAATTAAAATTGTTCATATTTTTTAGATCAAAATAAAATATTGATGTATTGAAAGTTAAAAAAATAGAATAGACCCAAGAAATTTAAATTTGATGTAATAAATAAAAATAAATTTTCACATTTTAAAACCTAATTCCCTTATGCAGATTCCTTTTAGGCCTTTCCTTTGGATGCATGAATTTATAAACATGCAAAGATCATACTAGCCCATCACCCCAGTTCCATATAAGGAAATAACTTCTACGTGATTATCTTTATTTCTAACTTCAAAGGTATAAATTCCAATCCAATGCTTAAATTAAGTTTATATTATATGTATGAGTCTTTGAAAACTCTGTTTCTGCCTATGAAATAGTTGCCATAGTAACTAATGCACTTCCAAAGAGGGGAAAAATGTGCACCAATTTCTTTTCCACTTAAAAGGTAAAAATTAAACTAAATAACAACAGATAATGACCATGTCATTAAAAGGTTGTTCTCACACATTTCTTTGATGTAGAGAAATAATATTCTCTTCCCCACCCTTGTGTGTTCGCACTCAAGGACAAAGAATAAAAAGTCCTTGAATGGAACACTGAGAGATTCATGAAGAATTCACTAAACAAACAATGTGAAGTAAATGATTGCATTGCATGCCGTATCTTAAATATCTTTTGTGAGATAGCTAATTCAATAATAATAATAATAAATAATAATAATAATTGTCACCCCATACATAAGGGAAATACATACACAGAATATTTAGGTGCTAAAATTTTATTAAGATCACTTTAAGCTCTAAATTTCAGATCTAAATTTCAGATCTTGGACCACAAAAACAATTATATTCAGCATATGTCACTGAACATCCATAAATTAATCTTTTGCCTTAATTTATTTGGCTGCTGTTTTCAGTGTAAAGAAAAGTTTTGATTAAATATTTTTTAATTGAGCTTATTAAACCAATTTATTCTCTAGTCATGTTGAATCACTGTGATATGAAAGGTAAAAAGAAATTCATAAATTTCCACTTAATAAATTTTATCTTTTTAAAGTTTACTGACTTGTATAAGATAAAATGAGGGAGCCAGGGCAAATGTCAGAATTCAGATTTTGGTCACCTGAATATGTCCTTCTCTAACAGCCTACCATAGCCAGATAAATTTAATGCTAACCCTGAGATTTAAAAACATAGTCTTTCTAAAGCTCAGTATTAATTATTTCATTTGATGTCCTCACTGCTATCTATTTTGTGTCATTATCTTTTTTCCCATTAGGAAATAACATCTCCAATAAATATTGGAAGCATTATGCTTTGTATTTTCTGTAAGCCACCAACTTTGAAATCTGTACAATAAAGCTGTATATACTCCCTAGTAATCACTCCTGTGGCATATGCAATAGGAAAATAAACAATTTGAAATAAACAGAAATAGGACCAAAAAAATTGCACATCAAAAGGTGTGAAAATATCGTCTTTCTTTCATTAACAACTCCAGAGTAAGAGACAGAGTTCTTTAAACCAAATATTATAGGTATAACTTCAGACACTAAAGCAATGATAAAATAACAAAAAGAGAAATGAGATTTAGATACCACACAGATGGATGATACACAGATGTTCCTGGAATGGCTGCTATAACAATAATAGTTTAATAGTCTTTGGGAAAATTTATGCAATTACTTTCCATTTATGGAATGAACTGTATTTAAGATTTAGATCTAATTAATACTGCTACCGTATGCCTGCATGTGCTTATTAGCCAAATCCGAAGAGCAGTGAATTGGACATTCATTTCAAAATGTCTGCATCTTATAACAATAAAGACGTTCAACCTCATGGTCACTGCTGTCATTATCAGATTATGTCCCTCAATGATCGTAGCTGGCCATAGCTTTCCTGGGAATGATTCTAATCCAAATGTTGTTGATTATTATACACAGCATTCATTTGGAATGATTGATGGCTTCTGGTGCCATGTGAAAGCCATGTACCTTGGCTCCACTTTGCGGCAACCCAATCCATCAGAAATCCAGCCAAGCCCAGAGACATTTTGAGTTTTGCCATGCATGCTGGAAAACTGACAGCTGACTGAGGTCCAAAGCTCCATTTTAATGAGTCTCCTTGGTCCTGAATCCATCACTGCCAGACTGACAAATGTCAAAACTTGACACCCTCCATTAGAAACTACTTAACCTTTAAGTCTGTATGGTGTAAAGGACCGCCAGCCTAAACTTTCTAATAATGAAAACTTGCTTAGCTAAGCTGCAAGATCAGGTGATACATCTGCCTCACCAGTGAGAACCTTGAGGACTGAGGCATTAAACACTGGTTTTCCATATTTTTAACAAGTGTAGGTAACTATTAAAATTGTAGTTTTTACTACTGGGTGTAAGATAGGTTCAAAGATGTGTTGTACAATACAAGGAATGTAGCCAATACTTTGAAAGAACTGTAAATGGAAAGTAACCTTTAAAAATTGTATTAAAAAATTAAATTTTTAAAAAGTTTTTTAAAAACTGTGGGTCTTAAAGACGCAGACCTACTGGAGAACGGACTTGAGGATATGGGGAGGGCGAAGGGTGAGCTGTGACAGGGCGAGAGAGAGTCATGGACATATACACACTAACAAACGTAAGGTAGATAGCTAGTGGGAAGCAGCCGCATGGCACAGGGATATCGGCTCAGTGTTTTGTGACCGCCTGGAGGGGTGGGATAGGGAGGGTGGGAGGGAGGGAGACGCAAGAGGGAAGACATATGGGAACATATGTATATGTTTAACTGATTCACTTTGTTATAAAGCAGAAACTAACACACCATTGTAAAGCAATTATACCCCAATAAAGATGTTAAAAAAAAAAAAAGGTTACCAGGATCTAAACACTGGGTACAAAAACAAAGCATAAAAATCCATACATATAAACTATGTGTGTAGAAATTGGTATTTATAGAAATGAATGCAAATATACCCAAAACAGAGCACAGGCCTATCCAAGATAGCCTGGACACTAAAGCAAAATTGACCCTTCACAGTAGAAAAAACAATTGTAGGTAGTCTAATGATGGAATGAGGTCACCCACCTGTGTGAGGCATGGTCTCTAGGACATACGGAGAGAGACATGTACTGGTCACCAATGTGCTTCTCAACATGACCCAGCCCCCTTGCGGGTGGCAGGAGCTGTGTGACACTTCAGGACAATGCACTATGTGTAGGAATGAGGTGTGCCACTTCTGGTGTGAAGCATGTAAGACTGGGTATGGGTTTCCCACTCTCTTGTACTCTGCTATAGTAAGCCACGTTTTGAGATGCCAGTGTCATAAAATAGTGGTGCTTCTGTGAGTCTGGGTCTCTGACCACCACCTGCAACTTGCACTGAATGTAGCTTAGGCAAGAAAAAATTTGTATATATTTCTAACTGAGATATTGAAGTCAATTTGTTGCTGCAGTATAACTTAACCTTATCCTGACAGAGACTGTTGAGAGTAAAAAATTACCCTCAGGCCAGCAGTGCGTATCAGGAATGTTCTAGAAAATAGTAGTAGGTGATGTCTGACTACAAGTACGGCAATGAGCAGTCTAGGTAGTAAGTGCCTAAAGAGCTCTATGCTGATAAGTAGTTGTAGGGCCTTAGTCATGGCACTTTCTGAAGCAGAACTTCATGAATGGATGTATAAGACCTCATGACTGGAACCGGAATTGCAATGAAGGAATATGATCATGGAAACAAGAAAGGTGCTAGATTATCTGAATGGAGACACAATATAAGAAAAGAACCATCTAAGCTATTGAAACAAGTCTCCGAAAACTGCCTGTGACTAAGGATAAGCCTTTTACCAAGGCTTGAGATGGGAAGAAAAGTAAATCCCAGCTCTGAACAAAGAAGCTTATTCTGGAGCAGAGAGCCAAGCTGGTCCTGAAAACTAATTCAAAAATTTTAATGGAAAAGTTTAAACAAGCTGCATATGATGATCAATTCAATGTTTGTTATTAAAAAGATCAAATTAAAAAGAAGAAAAAGAATTATTCTGTGTTCAAATTGAATTGCATCAATGAAAATGAACACACATCCTGGTGTAGAACCCTCAAGCTACCCCGAGGCCCAGTGGGGCAAAGCGGGGCTCCTGGAGATGTGATTTTTTAATGATCAAATAAAATGATGGTGAGTCATTCCTCTCTCATGCTGTGTTGATTCTCATTAGGCCATGTGCCCTAAAAGAAAAGAGCTCAGGTAGCAGGAGTTGGTTCAAAGCCAGGTTTGTGCCAAGGCTACTTCATTTGTATATTCGCATAAAAGAAATCTCTTAGCCCTCCCATCTAAAAAGCTTTTCATAGAAATTTAATGTCTGCTGTATCAATAATCGATTATATCCTTTGATGGCTTTAATAGAATAGTGTTCCTCAATGAAAATCAGTTCATAAAATTTCTATTTCCACATATTTTTTAAAATGTATTTTCAAAAGAATATCTGACTGCTTTTTGAAATATAGTGAAATATAGAACTGTATAAAATAAAGGAATGTCTTTACCTATTGGCTTTGGCAAAGGCAAGTAGAAACCTCTATTCTTGTGCAAAAATGCACAAATTTTGTTTTAGCCATTGAGCCTAAGCATGTCAAAAAAGAAAATCAGAAATTACAAAGTAAATTTAGATTTAGACTTTGTCCAGATACAAATTGATTTTGCTAAATTTGGAATCGTGAATAGAATTCAGCAAAACACCCCTATTAGTCTTTGAAGTATTAAGTCAGCAATTTGGCAGATGTGTTTTCTTTACAAATTTGCTCTGTCATGTTGCAGATAGAACCAGATCTAGTTTTGCAAACCAGGTTTCAGGTGATTTACAAAAGAAAAAAAGGGTTGCCAGCAAGGAACCCCCCACCCCGAGATTTATGAAGAAGAGGTATACGTGAAAAGAAACTGGAATTTCATATGGAACTAAGTCTTGTGGTCAGTAGATTAAATATTTTCTGCACATATACTTTGGCCATTATCTTGGCCAAATAACCACTAAATGCTTGACTCAAATTGATCATTAAAGCAAATGTAAAAAGCTGTTAATCAGTTAGTTAAAACAATAATCAACTTGCAAATAATCATGTATTTGATGTATTATTACACATAGACAAACTATGTCCATGTTCAAAAAAATTGTTTGATTTGATTAACTAGTCAACTAAATATTTAAAGTCATTTAAAGTTCTTTCTTGTAGTATACGTTCTCTTACTGACAGTAAAAAAGCATTAAGTTCTTTTATTCTTTATGAATTAGTGCAATATTATATATCTCTGTCTTCTGAGCATAAACATTGAACTGTCACTCTGGTTGTTCAATAACCTGACGGCAAGTGCGTATACATGGTCATACACATCACACACACGTGGGGCTTTAAAACAGCATCCCACTTAAATCAATAGTGCAAACTTTATTGATTTAATTCCATCTTGAAGAGATAGAAAAATGAGCAGTGGTGCTTCCTTACAATTTATCATTGTTCATACAGAGTTTCAAATTCCTTTATGCTCATAATGAAATCCATTTTCTTAAAGTCAAACTGATAAAAGGTAGGCCAGGGAAATTTCAAGGGAATCAGATCGTTTTCAAAAAGTCTGTAGATGAAAGCATCAGAAAATATTTTGTGGTTAAAGAATTCAGGAACATTAAACTCTTCTAAAACCATATATTTTACTTTTTTACTAATTATCACAATATCAAAATACTTGGGATTTTATTCAAAGAATGGGCAAAAATATGTATGTGCATATACGTTGTGCATATAGACGCACAAGCTCAATTATACACATTCCCCTGACACACTCTGTTGTCACAACTTTCTTAAGCAAAGTTAATTTAGCAGATGTGTTCTAGAATATCATCAAATTATAAAATATATAAGTAATATAAAATACCAAGAATACAAAAAATCCAATTAACTACCAAGTAAAATACTGGGGTACCTGATATATGCAACCTTCTCACAAGGATCAAACTTCCTCCTGTAAGTGGGTGGCTTAGTAACCAGTTTTCAGTGAGGCGTCACTGAGTTTATCCTTTAAGTCAAGACTAGCTTCTCCACCATCCACATGGCCTCAAAATCCAAGGTTACAGATAGGCAGGTGGGCCAGCTTGCCAACTTTCCTGGGACAGGACTCCAGGTCTTGATACCTCCAGCCAGAAGCAACATGAGGCTGTGACCCAAGGGCCAAATAGAGAGAAGGTAGTAACCAGATGAGAAATATGATATGAAATACAATATATCGTAAGAAAAAAGACCAAAGAATGCTGGTTGAATTAAATATCCAGAAGAGGACGCAAAGGACCAGAATTGGTTACAGGCAGAGTCTAGAAGACATCACTGACTTCTCTAGTAGGAAGAAAATACATCGCTCCAGGTGGGGAAGGATAGCCAGACTGAGTCCCTGAATTGAAGCTGAGAATCACATTCCCCTTGGGAATCTCTCACAGTTCAGAGTTGTGTCTCTGTATTGAGTATATAAGTGGGGTTTCTCCCTATTTTATATCATTCTAAGTGGAGATAAACCCCACCTTTCCCTTGTTTCCAGCTGAGACAAGGCTGGAGTTTCAAAGGTTTTATTAGGGTCTGAGTAGAAAACAAAAAGAAATTAAAATAGTGTCATGAATTTAGGCAACCTGACTTGCCAGGTAAAATAAGAGACTGAGTCCCTTAGGCCTTTTTAAGAATACATGGAGTCAGGGATATTTACTTCAAAGAAGTCTCTGATCTTGACCCACACTAGGCTCACCTGACCATCACAGACCTGAACAGGATTACCCCATCCTGTTCCATTCTCTCCTTTTCAAAGAAGAGCCAAGATTTAGTCTTTAAATGAATTCTGCTATAATAATTCTAAATCTACATTGATTCTTTTGCCCTATGACTTAATCCATATATTATGTACATACTCATTTTGATGTTTAATTCTAGATTCTCCTAAATATTGATAATATTATAATTGTTTGATGAAATTTTTTTCAACAAGAAACGCAACAAGCTTTTTAATTTGCCTGCACCGGTCTCAGCATATACTAGGCATTTAGTCCACAATAAAATTGATGTATATGAGATTTAAATTCTCTACAAAATTTTACTTAAAATAATCATTAGCTATATTGCATGGTTGAGCACAGCTTGGCAAGAGGATACTCTTTCCATGTATATTAAAATTACCTTACACAAAGCATATTCTTAGAGAATATTCTTAGAGAATGTAAAAGGTGAGGCAAGGACTTTTTCATGTCCCTAGGAGGGCTTTTAACTAAGTACAGTGACTATATCAGGTTTTATAGTCACGCTTAGGAAATCTGACCTAAAAGTGGCTGACCATTTTTGGTATCTATGCCATGAGAAGAGATGATTTCACTCCCTTACCTCTTACCCAATTGTTTTTACCTCGAGGTTCTCCCAAATCTCTGGGAAAACAAATCTGAGTCAATCTTCTTTGTGTTCGGTCATTGATTCTATGATTCATTCATGCTATTTTGTGCCATACACATGTTATAATATTCTCATGTTATCATATTCTAGTGGTAGAGATATAATTAACATATGATAAATAAAAGGTGAATATAAACTGTGGTGGGTTCTAGGAAGAAAACACCTGAAATGGACAATAAGATGGGGACCTAGTTAAGTAGGGTGATCAGAAATGACTGCCCTGAGATCATTTAAATGTTAAAAATGAACAAGCCATGCAATGAGGCTGGCAAAGAACATTCCAGGCAGATATTGGTGTCCCCAGGGTTGGACCTTATCTTTCCTTACCTATTTGTATTAGAAAGGAAATCAGGAATACTTTAGCACATCAACTCTAATGATAGAACTTCAAAGAATTGGGTTGTTGTCTGAAAAGATATTTAATTACCTTCCCAGCATTACTGAAATGACAATTTTGTAAACATTTCCAGTCATATTCATATACTCGTGAGTATACACAGAAAAACAGCTGCCTCAATGTATTGACAGTTAATCAGAAAAAAAAACCCACAAACCTCAATGATCTCTACATTATTGCCCAAAACAGTTTGATTAATTTTTCACTGAATGGACCAAATTTTCATCTAAAATATCAGATATTTCCTTCCCACTCCAATCTAGACAACAATCTTCCTTATACTATTTATCCCACAATTACAGTGACTAGCTAGCCCCAGGCCCTTCTTAAGGTCTCCCCCCTGAGGAATGACCTTAGGCCCTCCTGTTCTATGTCATGGAAGGAGGCTTCACTTTCATGACCCAGAGTCAGACACATGATTGAGCCACAGGTGGAAAGACACAAAAGCAGTGAGTTGTTCAGGGGCCTATGATGAAGCCCACTCCACATAGCCCTGCCTAAGCAGAGTAAAGCTGCACTTAGCTAAGTTAACCAGATTTTCACTCTTGGAAATAAACTGAGAAATAAATAAAGAATCAAATACTGAGCAGCAAAAGCCAAAGCTAAAAGTTACCAGACAAGTAAAAGTAATAAAGAGCCTGCAAAGCCCTATGGTACTGGGAGAATAAAAGCAGAGAAGATGCTGACACCAAATAGTATCAGTAGGAAGGGGAACATGCACAAAGAAGCAAAGACCAAAGGAGCACATTAATGGTGGAACTTTAGTATGGAGATCAGTCAGTCTGGCAGCTTAAACATCCCTGGAACAGCCTCAGATTCAGTTCCAGCCTCTGTTAGGCTTAGACACAAGGTTCCCATACTTGGAAACTGGAACATTCCAGATTCCCTTATTGCCAAATGGGTCCTCACAATAAACACAGCTTGGTCCTCCCCAGTTCACTGAGCAGGAATGGCCAAGATTATTCTTTGACCCAGAGGATGCCTAACAGAAATATGCCCCATTCCATCAATCTTTTCCCATTGGAAACAATGAGACAATGAACACATTATTTATGTAGTATCATTGCTGAATCTCCAGAGCCTACAGCAGTGACGGATATATAATAAGCACTCAATACATGTTTGCTTTATAAATGAATTAATGACTGAGTGAAAGAGATAAGAAATAACGAGACATTATTCATCATTAAAAAATGACACTCCTCTCTTCTCAAACCAACTCCTCTAGAAAAAAATGAAGTTTTTTAAAAAACATAGAAATATCATTTTATATCACAAGTTCTACTAATAATGTACCTTCAGAGATGGAGAGAAACCTTAAGAAATCAGTTCAATATTTTTAGGTCTAAGCAGAGATACCAATAGTAAAAATGAGCCCCAGAGCAAAGTCTAATCTACTCCATTTCTATCATTAAATGTCCAAAAGATGTCCCTGACATTCTCCAATGGTAAAAGGTGGACTACTTCTGGACAGGAAGAATGGAAGAAAGTGGGGTGGGGGGAGAGGGAGACAGGAAGAGAGGCTGAGAGAGCAGGAGGGAGGGTGAGAGGGAGGGAGAGAGGGAGGGAGAGAGAGTAGAAGAGAGAGAGAGAAAAAGGGAAGAAGAAAGGATGAAATATCTCATATTTTCCTTTAGTCCCTTCCCCTTTACCACTTGCCTATCTTTTTGACCTCCCTCCTCTGAGAGCTTTTGATCGTACAAGCAGGGAAATTGTACAACTCCCTTTTGATGGAGGCCTCTCACCCCAGAAGCAGAGATGTGTCCCCTTGCCCCTCAAAACCCTACTCCTCTCAGACTTGCCTCACTTTATTCCCCTCATGCTCTGACAGTTAAGCCAAGGTTGTACCCTAATGTAAATGAGAAATATAGAGATTGGAAATGTTGAATTTAGAGTGTTCAGATTGGAACAGACACTGGTCTTTCTTCCTTTCTTTGTTTTTTAAATATTATTTCTTTGCACACATGGGGTAAACTAAGAAGGAAATCTCACCATGTTCACAGTGAAACAACCCTGAGTTTAGAAGCTACCCCTTCATGAGGTTGATTAAGCTAAGAAAGCGAATATTCATAGCTTAGATTCTTACGCTTATGAGTTCTATTCTTTAAAGAGTTTTTAGATTAATTCAGCTGAAGGGTAGTATTTGATGGACAGAATTAAAAGAAACCGACAAGGGATTAAGTAGTCCCTAAAAGATCCTTATGTCAAACTTGAGAAAAGAGTGGAGATTTGAGTCCATTTCATCTGAGCAATTCCTGCCAGAAGTTAACAGTATAAAAACAGGTGGGTAAATTAGCATAAACAAAATTGTATTGGGATACGAATTGTCATTTTCTTAGCCACACTCAGTCCTAGATATCAGAGGTCTTCTTGTGGATGTTTAACATGATAATTAATAGCAGGTAATAGGGGCTTCCCTGGTGGCGCAGTGGTTGAGAGTCTGCCTGCCGATGCTAGGGGACACGGGTTCGTGCCCTGGTCCCGGACGATCCCACATGCCGCGGAGCGGCTGGTTCCGTGAGCCATAGCTGTTGAGCCTGCACGTCCGGAGCCTGTGCTCCACAACGGGAGAGGCCACAACAGTGAGAGGCCCGCGTACCAAAAAAAAAAAAAAAAAAAAATAGCAGGTAATAAATAAGTATTAGTCGCGCCTAGAACTCTCTGTGACTTGCTCTAATTGTTTAATTCTACAATGGAATCAGTGCTCTTTAGCTGCATCCAAATAAAAGATTTTAGCTATCAACTATGGATGAATTGCTTCCATAACATTTCAGAAAAGACAAAGCTGTTTGTTAAAAAATAACTTCTTGTTTTTGTTCTCTACATGGATATATAAATCATACAATGTAACAAAGCCATTCTTTAAGGTTGCAAAGGAACAGCAATTTAAAAAAAAGTCCTCCATATTTATTTTTTTTCCTTTTGAGCTTAAAAAACAACATGGTCAAACTAATTTTTTTCCAAAAACTTGCTCCTGGGCTTAATAGCTTGTATGATAAGTTACATTTCAGCCTTGGAGGGAAATTTGACAACTGACCTATACAGTTAGAAAAATAAGGCTATAATGGAGAGTTTGAAGTTGTTAGCTATGACTGTACTATAGTATACAACAATTATGAGCATTTTGTGTACATTTTTTCAGTCAATTTTCTGAACAGAAATCATATCTATATGTGCAAATTATCAGTCTTTACAAAGAGCTCCTTTGGTTCACCTGTACGTGCATATAAAATGCTAAAGTAAATACTGCGCCATGAGTATAACTCGTTAAATACATACCAAGGGGGGGAAAGGAGAGGATAGGGCAAACATCATACAGCATTTAATGTTTTCCAAATAATGACCTGTTGCTGTTGAGTTGGCTAAGGCATAGGTAAGACAGTTCCTTATACGTGAACACACACAAAAAATAATAACAATAAAGACCAAACTCCCTTGGAAGGACTCATACCTGGGATTAGTACTCATACTTCTCGATGGCAACCTAAAGTTAGATAAACAACCTAAATTGGGCTTGTTTATAGCCCGAGAAGAATTTTCCATACTGCTTCCAGAGTCTTGCACATAGTAGGCCAGACAGTGCCGCACTATGGCCGACTGTAAAAGCCAAAGGAGGTTGGCTACAGGTCACTGTCAATCAGTGTCTCGAGGCAAGGGTGCAATTATAACTAAGGAGTGCTGTGAGTAACTTGGAAACATGTTGCAGCACCCTCTAAACATCTCTAAAGTAACTCCCAAACTGTGGAGGCGAGTTTTCTCCATAATAGCTTGTGCCCGTGAAAGAGTAGAGCACAAGGGTCCTAACCTTGCCCTAGAGGCGGATTACGCGGGGTCAGTTGTAGCTCCTCCACACTAACTCCCTGACTTTGTGCAAGTTACTTAAACTCTGCTTGATTAAGTCTTTTCATCTGATTATGGTTGCAATAAAGTTATGATAATATAGTGATACAACTTGTTTTCCTGTATGGCGGGCTATTTAATGATCAACACAAAGACTACAATGTTAAATCAGAAAAGCAAAATGTAGAACAGATCCCAAACTCACAAATATGTATATATTCTATGTGTTTATAAACTTTTTTTTTAATATCTTGTTAAAAAATACAAAAAAAAAAAGAAATCCATGGCAGTCATGTCTAGGTGATGTGAGTCCTGAGTGAGGGAAAGAGATGTCAGAGGTAGTAGACTTCATGTAGGAAAGAGAAGCGAGCTTCTGCTGGGAGGAAGGAAACAATAAATACAAAAAGAAGCTCTTAGAGACAGAAAAATGACTGGCAAGCTAATTTCATTGGGCTGGACGGAAGCCTGGAGGAGTAGAAGGAGTGAAGAGTCACAATTAGAAAGTTACTGCAACGTCAAGAGAGAATTGGGTAGGTAAAGAATCACAGGAATTTCCAAAATTCTGATCTATTATTTACTGAATTCTCTGAATGCACCCTCCATTACCTCATCGCCACCTACTCTTGTGTTTTGTTTCACTTACTTCCTCCATCCACGATGGTGAAGTTATAAGTTATTTATTTTGTATGATGGGTTTTGTGTTTCTTTAAACCAGACACCAACCCTAAGAAGCCCTCCAACCAGTCCTGATTTTATGTAAATCACATGAAAAATCATATTTAAAAGGTGCATTTTTATTTTTTGCATAAACAAAATCATACTATTTATTTATTTATTACATATCATGGACATCTTCCCATGTCAGAACTCATGGACTTACCCCATTGTACACTTTTCCTTACTGCATAGCATTCCACAATGTGAGTGGACCAGGATTTATTTACACTGTTGCTGTGTTTCTCTTATTACAAACAATACCGTAATGTACGTCCCAGTGAACGTACATCTGAGCTTATATGTAAGTATAATGAAGAGTCTAGCTCCACTTTTTTTTTTTTAATTGAACTATAGTTGGTTTACAATATTGTGTTAGTTTCAGGTATACAGCAAAGTGATTCAGAAGTATACATAGTTTTTTCAGAGTAAAGAGTCTGACTGCTCACAGCTTTCAAGCCTCACACCAGTCTCTTCTCCTGTCCATGTGTGGGGAAAGTGATGGAAAGTCCATGCTTTCTCTGCCTGGGTACCAGTGGGAAGGTCACACCATGCAGCCCCTGGCTCACCCTCAAGAACCCTCTTCCCAGTCCCACCCACTAACCACAATAAAGACCCAAACTCACTCCACTTTACTCTCTCAATCCACTTCAGACTTTCCTGGGAGCCTGCCGTATGTTCCCAGAAAGCCTCATTGTGTGAGTAATGAATTTTTCATACTCTCTCAGTGCATGTGTGGAATCTAGACATGTCACCAAATGCAGGCGGGTGGTTGATCCTGTCCCTCCACAGGGGAGTCGCAAGACAGCAAGTGTTTATGTGAGACATATTTCTAGAAGTAGATTTACAAACAACAGCAGGCAGTATAATGTCCCATTTTCCCCATTCTTAATAACTGTGATTTTTTTTTAATCTTTTGCGTACTGATAAGCCAGGAGGAAAATAGAGATAGAATTTATCAATAATTGCATTAATTTGTAGTTATCTGATTAACAAGGAGTTGGATATTCTTTTCATTTATCTTCTGGCAATTTGTAATTCTTTTACTGTGTACTCTTCACATTCTGTTCTTATTTTTCTATATGTAGAAACATTTTATTAAGAATACTAGTCTTTATCTGTGGTATATATTGCATATGTATTATCTCATTTTAATTGTTTAGCTTTGTTTACAGTTTCTTTTTCTGTAGACAAGCTGTTAATCTTATATAAATAAATTATTCAGCCCTTTTATCTTTTTGGTATTCGGTCATGTTTAGGAAAGACTTCTACATCTTAAGGTTATAAGGTTGTATGCCTGAGGCTAAGCAGGAAGACTGTGTTAGTCTCCTGGGATGTAAGAGGTAAAACTAGTTTTCGGCGGGTCAAGGTCCTATACGTGAACAGGAATGATACCGAGCACGGCCCTGTAGGGCTCCTGGGCACAAAGCCTTTCTGTACCTCCCATTTCTTTGATTACAGGAAGTAGGCTTCAGTCAGCCTCCATGACCTTCCCTGAGTTCCAACCGGCAGATTCAAGCAGTTGTTAATTAGGGAAGGGAGGGGATGTGAGACTAGGGAGAAACAGTCAAGAGAAACAATAGTGCAGTCTTGGAGCAAGGTCCTGGTTCCCGATGGAGAGATATACACAACAATATCTTTGAGCTGTTTTGCAGATACTGAAACCCCCATCGGGTGGGAGAAGTTAAAACAGCATGCTGCCCCCAAGCACACAGACCCCAGACCTGTTGGAACCAGAAGGTTGATGATGCTGACTCCCACCTACCTCCCCACCAACCAATCAGAAAAATGTCCACGAGCTGATCACGCCCCCTTGAACCATTACTATGAAACTTCTCACTACCCTCTCCAAGGGGGGACACACAGTTCTGAGGACTTAGCAGAACTGTGGCCCCCTTTGCCTTGCAAAGCAATAAAGCTATTCTTTGCTACTTCACCCAAAACTCTGTCTCTGAAATTTAATTTGGTGTCGGGGTACAGAGGCCGGATTCAGCTTAAAGTTCTTCTCCGGGCTTCCTTTTCTCTAAACCCAGGTACGATTTCTATCTAATAATGTATTGAGTACACGCATGTGCCAGGGATTGTTCTAAGAAATACAGATGAATAAATGAATAAGGCATAGGGTCTGATTTCCAGAAGCTCATGGTCTAGTAAATGCCTATTTTAGAAAAGAAATACAGTATAGAAATAGACCAAAATTGCCTGATTGCTTTTGGAATGTTTCAAGAAGTCACCTCATTTTTAATTACCACTGCCTAATATTGTCTAGGATATGATATTACTATTTCATCAATATCTGTTCTTTGGATCCGTGGGAGTCTTTAGCAGATGTGGTACAATTCAACCTTCAGACTCAAATCCAGACTTGGGATCTGTTAATGCAGAAAAGGGAAAGCAAGCCCCTCCCATCTGTCCAATGCTCACCTCTCTAGGCTTACCCTGCAATCAGGAGTTGCCAGAGAAAAGAAACAGTAGTTTGACATTTCTCACTTTCCTATATTTTGTTGTATATTTCCATTCTAAAATAACCCCTTGATTTTCACACATATTGTGTGCCTGGGATACAGGTAAATCTTATTAAATAGGAAAACATAATATCATGCAAATAATTAAAGAATACTGCTTTTTGTAGCCACTTATTTTCTCTCTTTTAATGTAGTAGGGGGAAAAAACAGAGACAATTTTCTAGTATCCATTTCCACAGTAAGGAGACAACTAGGGTTACCTAGGAGTCCATTCTTTACCACTCTTCAAACCAAGTTGAAGTGCTAACTCCAAATCTACTGCTAACATATTCAAAAACCTGGTCTTTGGGGTTTAAGTTCTTGGCATGTGGCCTCCTCCAGATTCCCTAGACTCTAATTCCTCATCTACAATGCAGCTTCTGAAGAACAACTGTCAAAGCTTCATACACATTGGAAAAGAGATTTTCCATTCACTGCCAAATGAAAAGTTAAATACCTTATTGAAATGCATAGCAAAATCCTCTATCACCAGAGGGCAAAAGTTGCTTTCAGCACTTTATTTAAACTTACATATGTTATTACTGTCTGGCACATAAAGTAGCTCAAAAGCTTTCGAGATGTTTTCTTCACTTTATAGGAAAAAATGGTCTGTTAATGTTTTCTTTTTTCCACAGAAGCATCAGACTATAATTACACCAAATCTCCTTATGTTATAACTAGGGGAAAAGAATGGGGGTGTTTACATATTTAAATGAAATTCTTAATTCCTCCAAATTCTGCAATGATTTTTGAAAATCTGTTTACCTCATATTCCAAAGGCCCCCATGACATATGCTACCTATGAATAATATTTTTAAACCCACATATGCTAAATACACTCTTACTGTTCTCACATTATTAGTCAAGTAAAGTTCTTCACTAATTCTACATAACACAATGTTCCCAACACTTGAAGACACTTGCAAATTATCATATTTTTTGAATTAATTTTTACCCTGAAGCTCACAAAATTAATTTTTAAATTCCTTGAGGAAAGTGTGAAACCAAAAGTAGATTTAAGTAGCAAAGTTTCATAACAGCCATTAGGCCTTTTAACCATAGCCCAAATTCACTATTTTCGTTCAATCTTTTGTTTTATTGCTGCATCAACATGTATACCGAGAAATGTTTTGCCTTCTCATTGGGCCTTTTTGCCTGCTGGCCTCAACTATATAACGGTCAACAACTTTTATTCCAATCCTCAAAGAAAACTCTAAAGTGATCATGGCCAGGCTAAGTACGGGAAGATACAGAAATAGGAAAAGTCTTCAAATCCCCTCCGCTTCTGCCATGCAATCTTCCAAAGCAACACTGCTTTGACCACCCCTTTCTGCCATTTTGAATACGTCTTATGACAATCTCGCCTCTTTTGGGCACTCAGTTTTGATTTTATCATGTGTCCATTTCTATCGTCCTAACCTATTGTCCTATTTTATTTTTCACCTTTTCACTCAATTCCTCTCTCATGTTCTTCTTTCTTGTGAAATGGAGCTGCACCAGAAAAAAGCAAGAACTAAATGAGAGAAAATAAACGTCTGTCCTTGGGCTATTATCTTAAGTTTCGTTGACGTTGACGTTTTTTCTGCACATTTGTTCTTTTTTTCCCCAAGTATCTTCAGGTTTGTGCTGCTTTTTTTTTCTCTTACTCGCTTTCTACTGAACCTATGTCATTTCCTATCCCCTGAGGATCAACCTTCATTCTTTGTCTAGCAGATTCACCTACCCTGGTAAACCAAGGGTTCCCCAGATGATTATTAGCCATCCATCCACTTCAAGGTAAGATGTATTTTAATAATTTTCTCTTGCCTTTGTTCTAAATCAAAGGAGTTATTTTAATTTGGGGAAGTTGAAAGATGTCTGAAATCCTTTGACCCTGCAGCATCTCTCCTAAAATAATGCCATGTTCTTATGTATATTACCTATACCTAGGGCACTGTGACAGATTCAACATCCCCTCTCCCCTTTGAAAATAGTTACTGTATGCAAAGAAGATTAAGCCTTAATAATTCAGAACATTCATTCATTGTTCAACAACTACAGTCATGATATGGAAGCTTCCATATACCAGTTGTAAAGCTAGGCATGAGGGATACAAAGATAAATAAAAGGTAGTTCCTGCCCTTAGGCACAGTCGACTGAGGGATGCACACAGCACCATACGATCAGTGCTGTGACTGTGACCATCATATCATGTGATAGCAATTGGGAGTAAGGTACTTAATCCAGATTGGCTGGAAGGAGTCCTGGAAGATTTCCAAGTGGAAGGGACAGCCAGGCTGGGCTGAAAGACCAAAATGAGACAGCCAGACCTGAGAACGGAACTGAAAGAGGATGTGCCAGAAAAATGTGCAGTATTTACAAACATCCTGAAATTACGAGTTCAGATATTGGGAGCGGGGGGAATGTGTGGAGATTAGGGGAAAGATGAGGCTGGGAAAGAAGGAAGGGGCCAGATAATGAAGCACCTTTCATGCCAAGGTAAAGATTACAACTTTATCTCAAAGACAGTGAGGAATTACTGAATAATTTACAGCAGAAAAATAGCACATTCCTGTGTTAAAATATATTAAAGTTAGTGTTATGTAGAGGATAAAAACACCACATTTGAGGACATACAGATCCAGGTGTGCATTCCAGCTCCACTCTTGCTTACCTGTGTGCTCTTGGACACATTTAAGGTGTCTGATCTCTACTTTCTCCATTTATAAATGGCAACAGAACCTGCCAGGTTGTGGGAATAGACTACAGAGGGAACTTACTTAAAACATCTACTATGTTACCCTCCGTGCTGCTTATTCTTTGCCTGCCCTCCCCCTCCCCTGTCTCCATCCATTCTCCACCCTTTGCTCCCTGCTCTATGCCTTAAAAGTCCGACCCTGAAAGACTGAACTGTCTTGGCTCCCTTGCCGTCTGCTTCTTAGCCAGTGAGAGGCACCGGCAAGAGATGGGAAGTGGGAAGACAAAAGCGCTGGTGCATTTCTTCTCTACTCTCAGTCCTTGATTTGATATTGTGGTTCTGATGGAGGCTGCATCCGTTCAATACCAAGGCTTCTCCACAGCTCTAGTCCTTATGGGGCTCCAGGAATATTTTTTCTTCCCTTTTCCCTTCACATTTCCCACTCTGATAGCCCCTAGGTGCCTCAACATCCTCTTTTGGTTTTCTTAACTTTGCTACAACTCTACAGTTTCTCATTAAAGTTTCTTTAGTTGATAATCTGAATTCTGTCCTCTGACAGAATTCTGTCTGATATACCTGGTTTATAAAGGGCCAGTGGTACCAAAGAGTGACGTGGGAATGGCCTTCTTCTCATGTTAGCATGCTCCAAAATGTGCTATCCAAATAGAAAGCAACATGGTTATTTATTAGTTGTGGTATAACACGGATTGTTAATCCTTTTTTATTAGTAATATAAACAACGGTAAGCAGTTGCTAAGCAGTTGGTATGAGGTTTATTCTTCAAAATCTGTTACTTCTTTAATTTTGAATCCTAGGTTTTTTCATGAAAAAAGTGGAACGACTCTACATGTGGGAGAGGTAAGAGTACATCTGCCATCATAGCTCTTTTGGTGCCAAAGTCCCTGCAGTGGGAAGACTAGAGTCTGTTGTAGCTATTAATATTGCAGAAGGAAAACCTACAGGAGAAGATATTTGCAGTCAAACATACTAAAGTCAGAATATAAAAAAGTTAAGAATTTTTTAGCTGTAGTGGCATACCCATAATTTGATAGTGTCTTGGTTAAATATTAGTCCATGTTTAGATTATTTTCACCAGGTTTTTACAGCAGGGACTTTTTTTTTTTCTTTTGGTGAGGAGAGAAGCCAAAAAAAAAAAAAAACTCTAAATCATTTAAGAGCTTATACATTCAAGAGAAATTTTCTTTATCAGAATATTTTTATTTCCTTATCTTAGAATAATAGAGCATTTCACAAACTCAAGTATTGCCTCTAAAAAGATGGAAGAATGCAACACAAGGCTGTCTTCCTTTACGTAAAATCTGCCCCAGGGAAAAGGATGGACCATATAAACAGGCAACAATATTTTTGAGGAAGCATGGTGATTAAAAATTCTTAACAATGTTGGAGACTTTTTTAAAAAGTAGGCAACTGAGGCTTCCCTGGTGGCGCAGTGGTTGAGAATCTGCCTGCCAATGCAGGGGACACGGGTTCGAGCCCTGGTCTGGGAAGATCCCACATGCCGCGGAGCAACTAAGCCCGTGAGCCACAACTACTGAGCCTGTGCTCTGCAACAAGAGAGGCCGCGATAGTGAGAGGCCCGCACACCGCGATGAAGAGTGGCCCTTGCTTGCCACAACTAGAGAAAGCCCCCGCACAGAAACGGAGACCCAACACAGCAAAAATAAATAAATTAATTAATTAACTCCTACCCCCAATTAACTTCTACCCCCAACTAGAGAAAGCCCTCGCACAGAAACGAAGACCCAACACAGCAAAAATAAATTAATTAATGAATTAACTCCTACCCCCAACATCTTCTTAAAAAAAAAAAAAGTAGGCAACTGATTAATAATCAAGTAAATCTGTTATAGTATAAAATTACAGATATTAGGCCAAGAAGGGTATTCTTTTCCATGTTATATCTAGCTTGTATCTTGTAAGTAAGAATATCTTAGTATCAAACAAATGTACCTTGTTTAAAAAAGCAAAAACAACAATAAAAACTATGGTAAACCTGATTGATTAAAAGGTCTACAGGGCTTCCCTGGTGGCGCAGTGGTTGAGAGTCCGCCTGCCGATGCAGGGGACACGGGTTTGTGCCCAGGTCCGGGAAGATCCCACATGCCGCGGAGCAGCTGGGCCCGTGAGCCATGGCCGCTGAGCCTGCGCGTCCGGAGCTTGTGCTCCGCAACGGGAGAGACCGCGGCAGTGACAGGCCCGCGTATCGCAAAAAAAAAAACAAACAAAAAAGGTCTACAAAACAGTTAACTTAAGGGAATTAAGGGCTTGTTCTTTATATTGCAAAAGGATTTGCCACTTTCCATAATGTTTTGCTTTCTACAATGTGTCCTACTAGGGTATACAAGTGTTTTCTAGATTACTAACCTCTTCAAACTTAAGCTTTTCCGGAATTTAATAAAAATTTTGGTGAAAGTAGGCATCAAAACAACCAACATACAAGGAGAAAGTCTTCTGCACAGTCTGGTAGCACTAGCAACTCAAGGGAATATTTGAGTCAGATATTTTGGGAGAAAAAAATAGGAGAACCTTCTATTCAAACGAGCTAACAGATCACACACATGTTTGCCCCTCTTTGAAACCAGGATCCCACTGATGTGACTGAAGTAAAATACAACAGCAGGTAAGTTACAGCTGAGTCAGAGAAGGGCTTCACCAAACCAAAACAAAGAAAGATTTCTCAAAGATATAAACCTGATGAAACCAAACCAATGATAAAACTCAACACAGAAAACCCAGAATGCAGGCGTATGATTGAACTAAGACGAGGGACATTTCCAAAGAGAACTGAGAATAACACCCACGGTCAGGGCAGAGAGCAGGGGAAGACTCTGAAGCCAGAACACCTGAATTCAAGGTGGTCCAGGTTCTACCACCTCCTGCTCCCTCAGTTTCCTCAGCTGAAGCATGAGAACGAGAATAGTATTTACCTCAAGAACTAGGTGTGAGGATTACACGCGATAATGGATTTAAGGTGCTTAGCAGAATATCTGGCTCACAGGAAGCGCTCAAGTATTCAGAACGCAACAAAAATAAGCATACAAAATATCAAAACCTAAAGAAAGCAGCTAAAAGTAAACAGGAAAAAGGTCATAACTTTAAATGCCTTGTTACTCAAGAAGAGAGACTGAAATGCATAAACTAAATTGCAGCAGGTCCTGTGGGTTCCCTGGCCAGATTCCCAGGGACACGGTCTTAGCTGTGGGGCGTGCTCCTGCTGGAGACCTACACCTGCTCAATTCTGCAGCGGATTGCCCTTGGACAACTGTCTCATTGAGAGGTACCCGGAGTTATGTCCCAGCTCCCTTTGCTCTAGTGGCTGGTGCCAATGGCTGACTAATGCTGGAATGCAAAGGTCCCACATCTTTGCCTCAAGTGAGGACATGCTATGGTACCATTTGCTACAGAGCTCCCCACAGGATCAGGCTGAGGTTAGACATCCCCATGCCCTCCCTGCTACCTCACTCCTTACAGGTTCTCATGAGCACTTCCATAAAAAACCACTTTCACCAGAATGCCATCTCAGGCTCTGCTCCTGGGGAACCCAGTCTAAGATGAAAGCCTTCAGTTCCAGAACCTAGAAAAAGTACTCTCCCAAAACTCAACCAAGATAACATATAAGCAAGGAATTAATAAAATGAGAATGGAAATTAATGAAAAGGGGGAAAATGAGAGCTTGATAAATTGAACAAGAACTTCTACTTCTGAATACTTTTGAAATAGACCTCTTAACTGACCTTCACTTACCTGAGGTACTGGATTAATCACAGATGTCTCCATTCATCTTATAAATCATAGTGCTTTGTATAAAAAGTAGGTAATTTGGAACTCAAAATAGTCGATATATGCCCAAAGAAAGCCTTGTCCCTAAACCAAACACTGTAAATGAATTCCTGCCTGTGCATCTGTATTGTAAGAACAAAATGTTTCCAATCAAAAAGCGTATCTGTTATGCTTTTGAACACTGTTTTTTTTTCTTCAGTTTAAATAACCAACTGCTAGTACCAATCCCACTGGATTAGTATGCTTCTATTCTATTCAAAAAGGACTTCAGAAACCATAAGATAGGAAAGGAAAAGAAGAAAATATATATGTATCTGCTCATTTGTGGAAGAATAAACCAGAAACTAATGTCATTGGTGGGTGGGGGAAAACAGGGTTGAAAAATGGTTTTAGGTATTTTTGCCGTAAAAATCTTTGCCACATAAGCAGTTTCCCTGTAAGCCGTTTCATCAGACAAGTAATTGGCTGTAAAAGAATTTGCCATAAAAGATAAATACTGAAAATAAAATAAAAGAGGGACATATAAAAAGCTACAATGAAACATAAAAATTAATAATAAATTTTTTAAAGATTTTATTGTAAAAAATTAAAATACAAAAAATATTTGAATACGTTTAAAATGTGCTTAGATTCATGGTTACAGTTGTATTCGGGCATACAGTTGTCCCTCAGTATCCCTGGGGCATTGGTTCCAGACCACCCCTGCAGATACCAAATCCACGGATGCTCAAGTCTCATACATAAAATGGCCTAATTCAGTCCCATATCCGCAGATTCCGCATCCAAAATGGGTTGAATCTGCGGAGGCAGAATCTGGGGATAGGGAGGACCGACATAATCTTAGAGAAAGGAAAGATACTTCCCTTCTCAAAGTCAGTCATTAAGTATTCAGGATCTAATGTTGGACGTAAGCTGTTTACAATATTTAAGAAAATCTGTACATCTCTTCAGATTTCCCTGAAAGTAAGATGAACAGACGAGTGATGCTGCTATTTCACATGTAACATATTTAACGGATAGTACCTATCTAAACTACACTTAAATGTTCCATCACGTTCTCAGTCCTTATATTTCACCAAATCGTCTAAGCCAGATTCTGTGCCAAATACCAAAAACCTGTCTACCTCACGTTCTCCGCTATCAAAAAAAGTGCAAAAATTGTTCACCATTTTCAAGAAACTTATACTCATCAGGGATCACATAACCATTTCTTTGGGAGGCATAGGAGGAGCTTGATTCCTCTTTTGACTCCAACGTCTAACATTGTGTGATAAATTTGGTAAAGATGCCTTAAGAGAACAAGCTGTTGTATTTGAGTTAGCTAAAGAATTGATCATTAATGATCTCAAAGACCGTTGTGAATTACTAGCCGCCTTTTGTATTTGCCATAGCTTGGTAAACTTTTGCTTTTGATGAGTGGGAGGGATCACTGCTCATGAAGGATTTGCACAAACTGATATGTTACCATTTTCTAGTATGGTATGCAATCTGGCTTTATACTCTCTTACTTCTCACTTCCAGTAAGTTTTCTTATCACTGCATATTCTGTCAAGATGATACACGTAGTTGTTACCATCCACTATTTTAAGACCAGCACGTTTTCTTTTCACTGCACAGACCATGATGAGGCCTAAGATGTATATAATATAAAAAAGGAAGAATATATGCCTCAATGGAGAAATGAAACCAAACTGTCAAACCAAACTGACAACCAGTTATTTTATCTTTTACGACAAAATTGCCTTACGGCCATTAGATGTGTGGGTAAACTGCTTGCAGCAAAGATGTTTAAAGGGAGACCAAAATACCAGACACGGAAAAAATGGGGGAATGGAAATGGGGCAAAAGAGTGAAGTGGAGTCACATTCTCTGAGTGTACAGTTTTGTGCACCTCTGACTTTTAGAATCATTTTCATGTTTCACATGAATAAAATTAAATAATTGAAATTGAGCAGAATGTGTATGGGGGCTGGAGTGAGAGGGTCTCTGGTACAGGGGGGAGAGAGTCAACTGGGCTCCATCCTGCAGGGTCCGCCACGGCCAGGGGTAGGAACATATCTCTGCTGGTTCCTGCCTTCTGTCCAGTGAGGACAGTCCACAGAGCTCTGTCCCATAGGGTCTGAAGCTGAAATTTGGGCAGGAGAGAGAGAGGGGACATCACTATGGCTTCTGTTCACCTCAAGTAGGGCAGGTAAAGTCAAAAAGTTTTCTGTTCCGTAGGAATTCCTCTTGGTCTTCTGGCTAGAAAGAGTGGGCTCTTCTGGGGCTTTTAATATCTCCCCCCAAAGGCAGTCTGCTGTTATCGCCAGGCAGCGATAAATAGTAGGCAAAAGAAAAAATTCAAGAAAGACTGCCAGGTCATTCCAGAGGTCTAGAGATCCTCACCCAATATGCATACATTTTTCCACCTTTCAGAATCCTCTGATCATTCAGGGTTATAAGTTGTTCCTAGTGTGAGAGAGAGGCAATAGGGTATGCTTATCCCATACTACCTGGAACCAGAAATCCAAAAAACTCCCCATTTTTTTTCTTTCAGAATATCAGATTTCTGCTGTTTGGCTGTTTCTGGCTCTGTCTGACCATTTTATGTCCTCTGAATTAACTTCCTTGCTTCTGTTCTCTCCTTTCAGTGGAGCTACAATAGAGTAATATTGAAACTCTATTTTTCCCTTCTCATGTATTAAATGAAATACTTATCTGAAAATAACTTTCTTTCAGCAGCTATTTGGCTCCCTTGAAATAGAGTATTTTTAGGAGAAGCCAATGAATATTTGATTCATTCCTTTTATTTACCATATTTCAGAATAATGTGTTGTTGCCTTAACAACCTCCAACGATGAGACCAATGAAAGGGGTCTTTTGGGGGGGATCCCAATGATGTCGTAGATTATAACCTATTTGAATTCACTGTATTTCAATTCCTTCAATTGAATCCTATTTCAGTCCATCATAGGCATTATTTTTTTGATGTTCCCATTGTCCTACTTTTGGCTAGTAGGTAGCCTTTAAGGATGACTTCTTTATCCTTTTGACACAATCCCCAGCAGTCCTTGATATTTTCCTTGCTTTTTAATGCAGAAAGATCTTTTAGGTATACCTTGTGCCTTTCCTGCCATCAGACAATTTGTTATACATATCCCCCAAGGAGTCCCCCTAAGTTAACTTTAGGGTCACGTGATATTTAGGAACAGAGTTTAGGTGCTAGGGATGCTCATTGATACTGAGTTGTTCACAACTTCTGTTGCTTTTCTCTGGAAACATACACATGGATGAAGAAAGATAAACCATGAGTTCACAGTGATATTTTTCGTTTTATTATTGTATCTCTTTTATGCTGAAATTTTTGGTTGCTAAGGACATTAATACAATTATATATTTGTTTTGTCATTAATATATTTGTTTCTAAAGAACAAAATTTTATTTATTTATTTATTTATTTATTTTAGGGTTGGCCTTCTGAAATTTTCGTTTTTATTTATAGTTATGTGAAACATTTTTGTGCTCCCGAAGTCAAAACTATTAAAAAAAAAAAGATACATTCAGAAAAGTCTAGTTTCCATCACTCTTTTCTCAGGCTGTTATAACAAAAATACCATAAACTGGGTGACTTAAACAAAAAACATTTGCTTCTCACAGTTCTGGAAACTGGGAAGTCCAAGATCAAAGTTCCACCAGAATTGGTGTCTGGTGAGAGTTCTTTTCCTGGTTCACAGGTGGCCATCTTCTCACTGTGTCCCCACATGAGTGAAGGGATAAGGGAGCTCTCTTGGGTCTCTTTTATAATAACACTAATTCCACTCATTAGGGCTCCACCCTTATGACTTAAGCACCTTCCAAAAGCTCACTTTCTAATACCATCGCATGGGAGGTTAGGATTTCACCATATGAATTTTGGAGGGACAAAAATATTTAGTGCGTAACACTCCCTCTTTTCAAATAAATAGCCACCACTGGTGTGGATTTTGGTCTATGTGTGTGTGTATATCCCCTTTCCAGAAATAAATGACAATATATTCTGTACAGCTTGTATGTCCATAATTTTTTACACTGACCTATGTGTATCCTATAGACCATACATATCAGTACAAGAAGATATCACTCATTTTTTTTACAGCTGCATCGTGCGTTTATTTAACTAGTCCTTTGTTGATAGAGATTTTGGTGGTTTTCAATCTTTTCCTCATGAATACTGCTGCAATAAACACCTTTATTCAGACGTAAATTTGCATTTTTTCCTGTTTGTCTTCAGAGACACTAGGGTGAAATTTTTCATACATATGAAATTGCTGGGTCAAAGGGTAGTACTTTTACTAGATGTTGCCACATTGCTCTCATAAGATTGTCTATTGTTTCATTCCCACCAGCAATGAGTGAACATACCTGTTTCTGCTTGCCAACAGATGACGTGTCAAACTTGTAGAATTTGGTCAATTGGATAAGTGAGAAATGGTGTCACTGTGTAGGCTTATATATTTATCCACTTTATAATGAGTGAGGTTGAGCATATTTTCCTGTTTAATGGCCATTTGCACTTCTTTTTCTCTAGAATGTTTATATTTCTTGTTCATTTTCCTACATGGTGGTTGACCATTTTCTCCCCAAATTTTAGAAGGGTAATATATATTAGGGATAGTAACACATTTTCTGTGACTAAACCATAAATATCTTTTCTAGTTTGTCATTTGCCCAAGGCATTCTAAAAAGGAAAAAAGCAAACTGTACACGAGTATATAAAATATACTATTATTTTAGTTTTTAGAAAGTTTTTGTGTATAGATATAGTTATTCTATTCATATATTATGTATAATATATTATACACCACATATTATTATAGTGTAAGCCCTAAGAGTTGGTTGGGTTCTTTTTTTGTGTGTGTGTGTTTTATAATTTTTTTTTTTGCCTGACTTAAGCTTTAATTGCCAAGGCATCTACATCAAAGATGGCATCTACTTCAAAGATGGCATCTACTTCAAAGACGGCATCTACCTCAAAGGTGGCATCTACTTCGAAGATGGCTGTCTCCACTAAACACAATGCCAGTCACAGACTAGATCAAGAACCAGGGTGCCTCCACCTCCTTCTCCCTTAACTACACACAAAGTCTCCTCTGTCTTAAGAGGTCTTGGTGGATTTCTGTAATTGAACATTTAGGCTGCTTGTTTGTTTTTTCTCTTCCTACATTTTAAACTGTCACTCCTATGTTTTAAATTCACCAATAAAAAGTCAACCTAGCAACCCTAGGCCCTAGGCCCACACCCTCAATCCCAATAAAGATAGAAACCCAAATTTCTTTTCTCTCTCTGTCTCTCTCTCTCTATTTCTCCCTTGCTCTGTGGCCCCAAGTGTGCCCTGTATCCTCCAGGATCTGTGAGTAATAAAACTTTGTTCTTTTTTCAAAATGTCCCTGATAGTTATTGCTGAGGGGGTCCTGCAATTATAATAAGAACCCCAAAGGCTGATCCAGCCACAACACTGGTTATCAATAGGCTCAGACCATCATAAAATAATTATATGTCATAATAGATGGTATATGGCATATATTATATACACCATATAATACAATATATAGTATATATTCTATACCTAGAAGGATATACGCTGAGCTGCATTTAGTGATTATCCTGGTAAATGGAAAGGTATTTAAAGAATGGAGGGGGAACTTCCACTTTTACCATATTAGCTCTGTTTTGCTTGAATTATTTTCAACAAGCAAGCACACACTTCTTTTACAGTTTTTGAACCAACCTAAAAGGAGAAGTAACTCTTAGTTTCCAAGTCAGTTTTCCTAAAATGCTTTGCCAATATCTAGTCCATTTATGTTGTTTAAGGAGAAAACTCTGCTAGTGAACACTCAATGTCCAAAGTTCAAGGTAAAGAAATGATGTAAGAATTTCAAAAGAACTGAGCGTTCCTCTTGACCTTGGTTCAATTGCCTGAAGAAAGGAGAATTATATTAATTGCTTTCCTGACCCGTTTGACTTGACCCCGTCTTTGCTGAACATTGTTAATACCACTTCCTTTCTGTGCATCACCTCTAATGGTTGCCTTTAGCAGTGAGTTGGTAATGGATTTTAATTCAGGAGGTCCATTTCCTCCCTGCTAATTTGATTTCATAAGGCACAGTAGGGACGAGTAATTTTTCTAGTGACAATATGAAGCTATGAGGTATTTTCTCAAATATGTAATTAAAATGTTTCCCTTTTATCTTGGTAAATAAGCCAGGCCAACCAACTCAATCCAAATGATGAGGAATCCTTGTCTGTATTCGGGAAAGGTAACATCAGTAAAGA
Source organism: Neophocaena asiaeorientalis asiaeorientalis (assembly GCF_003031525.2). Classification (NCBI taxonomy): domain Eukaryota; kingdom Metazoa; phylum Chordata; class Mammalia; order Artiodactyla; family Phocoenidae; genus Neophocaena; species Neophocaena asiaeorientalis. The sequence continues at coordinate 5,206,747 of NW_020172817.1, read as the reverse complement.
CTTCATTTAGTATCACCCCATGAGACATAACATATGGGAATTACATCATACAATGTAATCTCTTAAGGACTTGAAACGCACTCGCAAATGTTCTAAAACTATAAAAGAATGATAGATGTGCAACTTGAGGCATCATGTCTAGACAAATGAACGGCCCATTCCTGTAGCATTTGTTTCAGAGATAATTAACACTCCCTTTGTATTTTCTGAGCTAGTTTGCAGCGTCAGAATTGTTTTACAGCATCATTAACAAAAATGACCAGGTCTTTATCATGTTATCAACTTGCATCACATCAACACTTTTGAGCTTAACAAAAACTCAATGTAAGACTACACTAAGTTCTGCCACTTTGGTAGTGTTTGCTCCATTTATGGAAATATAAAATCACACCTGCACATCCAGGAACTATGGAAGGAATTGCATGAGTCTGGCATCCATCTCTACTATAGGATCCCAGACGCTAGCTTCAGGGGGCCCACGTTTGGTGTCTGGAATGGATATGCGCACGCTGGAGGGCTGGAGAAGCAGCAGCTCTCTGGAGATGCATACAAAGCACAAATCAAATCATGCAGCCCTGATGTTTATCAGGAAATATTTGTAGCTGACAAAGTCACCAGACCTGCTGCCAGGGCCTCAGTTATATTGTGCGAATATGATACATGAGATACCAGGACGGTCCCAACCACTGCCTAAAAGTATTCTCCACAGCACTTATGCACAATGCCTGCGGCTCCACCATCCTGGTCTTTCCTCCAGTCTCAACACAGGGCAAACACTCCTGGGACAGGAAACAGGACAGAAGTTTATCATTTCTTGAAGATTAGTATAAGAAAAATTCCTCCAGGTTAACCTAACTTCCAGGTTAATCTACCCTCCAGGTTAACCCATCCTCCAGGTTAATCCATCCTCCAGGTTAACCCATCCTCCAGGTTAATCTACACAGGGCAAACACTCCTGGGACAGGAAACAGGACAGAAGTTTATCATTTCTTGAAGATTAGTATAAGAAAAATTCCTCCAGGTTAACCTAACTTCCAGGTTAATCTACCCTCCAGGTTAACCCATCCTCCAGGTTAATCCATCCTCCAGGTTAACCCATCCTCCAGGTTAATCCATCCTCCAGGTTAACCCATCCTCCAGCTGCTTTGAGTGTTGGCTGCTAATGGCTCACAGCTGCACCTTCTGCAGACCGTTATCCTCAGTCTTATGGCAGCAGCCTTGCCTGGGAGCTTAGGCAGCCTTCACCTCATACCTGGGGCAGCCAATCAACTGACTGATATGTGGTAGCAATGGCAGGTCTCATACCTCAAGGTGACGTGACCCTATGGTACAGGTCATGCTTCACAGCATCCAAGCCAAGACCACAACCATCAGCATTTTCCTTTCCCTACCCTGCTTCCTCACTCCCCTTCTCCCAAGAGCCTCCCCTCAATACATCACATACCTCTGAATCCCAGCACTGCTTCTAGGAACCCTGACCTAAGACCTAGGAGTACAACTGAAGGAAGAAGAATAGAGAGGTGTGCCCATGGCAAGGGGGACATGACTAGTTAAAGAGCTATCAACAGGTCTTTAGCCAGAGAATGATAACAAGGTGCTGGGAGAGTGAACCTGGAAGATAAAAGAGGAACAGAGGGGTGGATTCTGCCTGCTTCCCTCTCCTGACAGCAGTACACTGTGATCCCAAAGGAGAGCCACATTGCACAAAATAACACTGACAGCCTGAGAATGTGTGGAGTCGAACTGTAGAGGGGTAACAGGCTTTGCAAACGCTGCCAGGAGCAGCAGGCAGGGATCCATGGCCACGTGAGTGAATGTTTTTGCCAATTCAGTTGCAAGCCCAGTACTTTTGGCTTCCATTGCATTCCAACGCTTTCTCCCCAGACTCCTAGTTCCATCTCCCAGAGAAATAGCCTAGTGGCCTTCACCTCTCTAATGAACTCTTTTCTGATGGATTGGCCCCCTCTGGGAGTGTAGTTTCTGCACAGAGAGTAGATTTGTTTCACTTGTCATTCAAATCTGTACTTCCTATAAGCCTGAATAACTTTCTCTCTCTCCTGTCCTGAGAGAAATGGACCAGCTGGAGAGCACATCCATGATGCAAACGGATGATACACTCCTTGTGGCTTTCAACTTCCCTGTCTCTTGTCTTTGCCATATTAAGATTGTGTCAGTGAGATCAAGAGACAAGAGAAATGGAAAACCTGAGTAAAGCTTGAGGAAAGTGCAATGTATAACTGGAGGAGGGGATCTCTGAGTTGGGCACCCTCCCCCAAGAGTTTGAGTAGGGGAATTTCTTAATAATGAAAGCAATAAAGGATTACCCTGCAGGGTATTTTATTTAAAGTAGAATAACTGTAGAATAATAGAAATAATTTAAATGTGGTCATTCCATAGAACCATTCCTAGATCTTCCCCTCAGGGTTCCTTCCAAAATCCTTGCTTAGAGTTTATTAACCTAGATGTATCTAACTTTAAGAGAAAGAGACAGAGAGAGAGGAAAAGAGAAATGTGTTTGGGTTTTTTTGTTTGTTTGTTTGTTTTTCTTGTTTTTATTCAGGTTTATTGGATTTTAGCAACCACTTTCGATAGTATTTCTCAGTTAATATTTGATCCTTCTTATATTTCCTCAATTCCATACACTAAATATTTAAGTTATTTCATATTTAAAATAATTCTAACATTTTTGGATCTCCTAAAGAATTAATGTTTGTGAGAAATGTGTTTTTAAAATGTGAGTAAAAGACAAATATCATATGATATCGCTCACATGTGGAATCTAAAACATGGTACAAATGAACTTATTTATAAAACAGAAATAGAGTCACAAATGTAGAAAACAAACTATGGTCACCAAGGGGGAAAGGGGAGGGGAAGCGATAAACTGGGAGATTGGGATTGACATTTACACACTACTATATATAAAATAGATAACTAATAAGGACTTACTATAGAGCACAGGGAACTCTTCTCAAGATCTGTGGTGACCTAAGTAGGAAGGAAGTCTAAAAATGAGTGGGTCTATGTATACGTATAACTGATTCACTTTGCTGTACAACAGAAACTAACACAACATTGTAAATCAACTAGACTCCAATAAAATTTAATTTAAAATAAAAATAAAATAAAATTGACTTAAAAACTATTAAAAAATTTAAAAAACAAAATGTGAATGAAGTTATCCAGTTCTCTTTTAGTTACTAGAAAGTAATTCCTGAATTAAATAAATCAAGGGAATGATATCTTTGAAATGCAAATAATCACTTGGTTTTTTCATCCCTGGCTTGTGTGTTCTTGTTTTCAGATGATAAATGCTTGGACAAGTATTGATTCCATGAGATAGTTGGAGCTAAGACAGTCTAACTTGGTTTGTGTTTACTGCCCTTTCTTGCTTTCACACCACAGGCACAATATCATTCTTTTCTACAATACTATTGTGTGTCTCTGGCACTTAAAAAACTTTCAGTGTCTTCTCACTGTTTATGGAAGTAGGATGGATAACAGCCAGGCACCGCCAAAATCTTTCTTCACCTCTTAACTCCTGCTTCACCAACACCCTCTCTTTCTCCATCTCATTCCCAGATACCTGAGAAACACCAAATCCTTTGTCAGCATCTTCTTAAACATCTCCCTTCCATAGCTTTTTTAATCACCCCATCATTTATATCCAGTGGTACTGTTATTCCAACTTACAGCACCACAAAGACCTGTTAGTACACTCCAGCTTCTTCTAGACGGTAAACTCATTAAAGGGTGAGTAGGTTTTTTAAATTGAATACTTAGCACTTGTCACAATATCAGGCATTAGCTAGGTGTACAATAAACATTTGTGGAGTTATTAAATGAATTTCATATTAAATTGTAAAATATCTTCTTCCTTCAGGGCGTCAGAAGAAATACAAGATTAAATCCTATTTAACCTACTCGAGAGCAAAATTCAGAAAGGCCAACTTTCTGCCACATAATCTTTCCAAGTTAGAGTCAGAAGACTCAAATTTCCCCCAAGAAAAAAGGTAAAAACTTGACATTCTGGAATGAAACATTGTTTGATGTTCAATGTCTTGCTGGAAAAAAAATCAAAGTTGTAACATCAAAGCTTTGGCTCCTTAATTTCTAACAAATCACAGTGCTTTCATTACTTTGTCTCCATGGCAGTGTTGATCTAATGTAAACTGTATACTGTAATTTTAAAGGTCAATTCTCAAGTATTTCAACCTAAAGGGAAATTGAGAGGAGAGTTTGTTTTTAATACCAGAAAACACCAGAGTTTGATTTTATGTTTTTGTCCTCTTTTAGGTTCTGTCATTCTTTGTTGTAAGAATTTGAGGCAGATTGTGTCCTGTGGTTTTGGACTCAATAAGTAATTGATTTGAAAGAATCTCATTGTCTTCTTGTCTGTTGTTGCCCAATACAATATATTCTGACAAAAATCGGGTCCAAGTAAAAAGAAAGCCACACAATATGTTAAGTCTATTTTCAAGCACTACAATTTATTTCCATGTATACCATGAAATTCTAGCTACTTCAGAGTTTTAAGCATTGCTTTTGAAGATACTAATGAATCACCTGTCAGTATGTCTGCTTCAAAAGACTCATAATACTGAGAGGCTCTTATTCTAGCTTGGAGACCTTAAATGGAAGCATGTGATTATGTTTCTCAATGACTTTGTAACCTGAACATGAATCCCTCACCACCTGTAACTAACTTGATATTAGGCCTTTGATGAGCCTGTGAAAATATTAAAACCCACTTTCCACCAATACTCTCAATAACTATGATGTCATGCAGACAAGTGCTCTGTAAATAAGATCCGAATAATAGTAGCTAAGATTTCATTACCACTTACTATATACCAGCCACTGTACTGAGAGCTTCACATACTTTATCCCATTTAATTCCTTCAACAATCCCATGGAGTAGATACTTTTAAGTCCATACTTTACCAATGAGGAAACCACAGCTTAGAGGGGCTGTGTATAACTTACCCAAGATTTTCATTTTTTGGGGGGGGGGATTTCAGTTGAATACGGTAAGACAGAAAACTGACTCACAAAAATATAAATGAGGAAATCTTATATTTTGAAATGCTATGTATTTGAGGAAAGAAAAATGAACAAGAGGAAAAGGAGGAGGAGGACAAATGCAGTACTGGGGTTCCCCGTATGTCCTTCTGACTAATAAAAGAAGTTTTCACATGTTGAGGCATAGGGAAATCATTCTGGCTTGTACGTGACTGGACTTGAAGTTTATGCTAACAAGAATAGCCTGTCTTATGGCCTGTCAAACAGCACTGTACATCTGTTTTAACCATTTATTAAAGAAAAGAATGCAGCTAAAACTCACAAGTGGAGTAACTGTGGTTCTGGCATTCAAAATGGAGCCAGGAGGGCATAGTGGATGTGGTTTAAAATATTTTTCCTGTATCACTGGGAACTTGAATTTTCTGAACAGTATCAAATTCAAGGGCACCACCAGCCATTTTCAAAACAATATTTGCTATGGTTTTCTCTGGGTATATGCACAGTAGTGGGGTTGCTGGATTGTATGGTAATTCTATTTTTAGTTTTTTAAGGAACCTCCATACTGTTCTCCATAGTAGCTGTATCAATTTACATTCCCACCAACAGGGCAAGAGGGTTTCCTTTTCTCCACACCCTCTCCAGCATTTGTTGTTTATAGATTTTCTGATGATGCCCATTCTAACCGGTGTGAGGTGATACCTTATTGTAGTTTTGATTTGCACTTCTCTAATAATTAGTGATGTTGAGCAGCTTTTCATGTGCTTCTTGGCCATCTGTATGTCTTCTTTGGAGAAATGTCTATTTAGGTCTTCTGCCCATTTTTGGATTTGGTTGTTTGTTATTTTTATATTGAGCTACATGAGCTGTTTATATATTTTGGAGATTAACCCTTTGTCTGTTGATACATTTGCAAATATTTTCTCCCATTCTGAGGGTTGCCTTTTTTGTCTTGTTTATAGTTTCCTTTGCTGTGTAAAAACTTTTAACTTTCATTAGGTCCCATTTGTTTATTTTTGTTTTTATTTCCATTACTCTAGGAGGTGGGTCAAAAAAGATCTTGCTTCAATTTATGTCAAAGAGTGTTCTTCCTATGTTTTCCTCTAAGAGTTTTATACTGTCTGGTCTTATATTTAGGTCTTTAATCCATTTTGAGTTTATTTTTGTGTATGGTGTTAAGAAGTGTTCTAATTTCATTCTTTTACATGTAGCTGTCCAGTTTTCCCAGCACCACTTATTGAAGAGACTGTCTTTTCTCCATTGTATATCCTTGCCTCCTTTGTCATAGGTTAGTTGACCATAGGTGCATGGGTTTATCTCTGGGCTTTCTATCCTGTTCCATTGATCTATATTTCTGTTTTTGTGCCAGTACCATATTGTCTTGATTACTGTAGCTTTGTAGTATATTCTGAAATCAGGGAGCCTGATTCCTCCAGCTCCAGATACATGCACCCCAATATTCACTGCAGCACTATTTACAATAGCCAGGTCATGGAAGCAACCTAAAAGACCATCGACAAACGAATGGATAAAGAAGATGTGGTACATATATACAATGGGATATTAGCCATAAAAAGGAACAAAATTGGGTCATTTGTAGAGACATGGACTAACCTACAGACTGTCATACAGAGTGAAGTAAGTCAGAAAGAGAAAAACAAATATTGTATATTAATGCATATATGTGGAATCCAGAAAAATGGTACAGATGAACTAATTTGCAAGGCAGAAATAGAGACACAGATGTAGAGAACAAACACATGGACACCAAGGGAGGGAAGTGAGTGGGGAGTGGGGTGTGATTAATTGGGAGGTTGGGGTTGACATGTATACAGTGCTGTGTATAAAATAGATAGCTAATAACAACCTGCTGTATAAAAAATAAATTAATTTAATTAAATTTTAAAAAATCTTCTAGTAGCTGCCAGCCATAACCTTATGTTCTCAAGGTCTCTCCTTGTAATTATGCAACTGTTTTGGACCCCAAACAATCTTTACTTAATGAACACCCTTACTTCTTGCCAACTCCAATCCTAATCCTTACAAACAACATATGTAACTTTGTGGGTTTTGCCTATATGAGTCTCCCCCATTTTGTAGTCTGGTGGAACACAATTCAAGTGCTTCTTGAATCTGTGTTTCCAAGGCTATAGTCCTCTTTTCTAGTCCTATTATTGATTGTTTATTGATTATTTTCATTGACATGACCAATCCCCTGAAAGCTGTGAGCCTTTACCCATTCAGCCTGAGGTATAGGCAATCTAGCCTGCATGCCTGCCAGGAAGCTTGCAGACTTCTGGGAGAGACTCAGGAGACAAGGGAGGAGGGACAGTAGAGAAACCACATTGTCCAAGAAGCAACATGCATCCCATCCAATCACACTCCATTGATGAGAAAAAGCCATATGGTCTTAACAATTATATATGCAAGGGGCACTGGGCAATGAAGGCTCAGACCAAGAACCCACTTCCCAGCAGCAGCTCTGCACCATGGGAGAGGACATAGATCTCTGATAAAGACCTACAGACATCTCCCACCTGTTTACTGCTCAGTCCCTACCTCCAGAGTGTAAGCTTTCTGAGAACAAGAGCCATATCTTGTTCAGCATTATGTGTCCAGCAGTTAATATAATCACAAAGAATGCCCTGATACATTGATACATGTGGATCCCAATGATTACCTAAGCCCTAAATTATTATACTGTAGGGGCAGTGCATGAGTCTTTTTCATGGTTGTCTTTTTTCATGGTCATGACTAAGACCAGGGAAGAAGACGACTGCCTACTTGTATCCTGAAATACCTATCATGGCTGGTCCCAGATTACTCCATCAGGAGCACTGACTTCAGCAAAAAAACTTAAGGTTAATTAAATTACATTATTATTCATAATATTAAACTAGAAGTAAAGGAATAACCAATAAGGAACTCAAGAAAACGGACTGATTTGCAAACTGTAAACAAGAGCCCACTCCCATGAATGGTGCTTGTGTGAAGCATGGCATTGCTTTTCCAAAGGGAAATTGTCACATTACCTCTGCCATTCTAGCCCTCCATGTAGCGTTTCTGTGCATAAAAGCCTCGGCTGCAGGAAATGCCTGATGGCCCATAGTGATTTTAACACTGAAAAGATTAACGATGTGTAACACAAGACAGGATAGGCAGCATCTCACCAAACACATCTGCTTTTCTATGGTAAGTAGCCAAGCTGTGTTTCCAAGGGTCCATATGGTCCTTGTAGAACCATTTCAGAGAACAACACATTGTTTTGAGAGACTGCTTGAACAGAGACTACTCAGTTCCGTTCCAACGCACAACCTTACCTTAATGATTTGCTAATGTGACTTGCCAGCCATAACACAATCATATAGCAGGTTTCATTAAGTTTGAGAATCTGTGGGCAGAAGCTTTACAACAATGAGAGACAGGAGAAGAAGGAGACTGGAAAGTCTTATTACCCTCAAACAAATAATGAGCTGTAAGTTTAGGCAGACATTGGAAGGTGACCTGAAACAGATTATTGAGTGAGATTTGTTAAAGAAGTTGGAAGTCTTGGGCATGACAAAGAACCAGAAGCTAGTCCTGGTAGAGGCTGGAAAACTCAACAGGGTATAGAGCCTGGACTTGGAAAATTGAGGCACAGCTAAGGCTGGCATGAGTAGCTGGATACCCAATAGATATGATGCTGCCGGCATCATGACACCATTTATTTATCAAATAGAGATAACACATTACAGTGAAAGTAGGTCCTTCCATCCATAAGGGATTTTGGTACTCCTCTACTCAAAGCCCTCCAACAGCTCGCCAGTCTACTCAGGTGAAAACTAAAGTCTTACCAAAGGCATCTAAGGTCCTGCCAGGTATGAACTCATCTCCTTCAACTTGGACCACACTGCCCCTCTGCTAGTCTTTAAACTTGACAATCAGGCTCCCACCTTGGGTTTTGTATGACTTGTTCTCTCTGCCTAGAAGGTTCTTCTCCCAGAGGCCTCTCTGCTTAGAAGGTTCTTCTCCTTCATGGACTGCTTATTTCCTACCCCTTTAATCCAGGTTTCCACTTGAAGGTCACCTTCTCAATGGGGTCCTCCATGCCCATCCTTCCTAAAATAGCAGCTTCCTTCTACACACACCTCAGCACTGACCTACCTTAATTTATTTTTTTCCATAGCACTTCTTAGCATCTGACATACTGTAAATTTTCCTGTATATTTGTACATCTTCTTCCCTCCCTAGAATGTAAGTCCTGGAGGGGAGGGACTTTGTTTTGTTCACCTGAAGAGCCCCAGTGTAAGGATGGTGTCTGAATCAGGGTAAAGAACGTCTGCCAAGTGCATATGGAGGGACCATAGCCACTGGGTCTCAACTGGTTGTGAAGGTGACTTCTGCATAGGAACAAATAGTGGAGAACTAGTCAAAACAGAAGTATTTATTAATGTTTGTATTGTCGTGGTTAGGCATTGTTCCAGATATTATTCCAGGTGGGGCTTACACAAATTCAATGAAGCAGGCATTATTGTACCTAGAGTAAAGATGGAAATATGAAGTGATGGAACAGATAGTAAGTTACAGAGCAGGACTGAATCTCAGGCCAGCACGACTCCATGGTAAAAAGCAATCTTAGATAAGGAGGCAAAAGTTGGGCAATTAAAAATGCTTTTTATCATTGTTCCTTTCCCAAGCCCCTAAAATAAAAAAGAAAAATTACAAAAAGAAGGTTTAAAACCTACACAGATAAATAAAAATTAAAAGGGAAAATGCAGAGAGAGAAAGAGATCAACACATTGTGGGACACAAAGTGATACCGAGTCTGGTAGATGTGTAAAAGCTGATTTCTAAGAGACAGCAGAGGATGAAGCCAATGATAAGATAGACAGTTTGAGCCTCAGAACCCAGAACAGGCTCAGGTATTGGAGGCATCAGCTACCATGGAGGGTGAGGGTAATACGAGGGGCTCAAAACACATGAATTAGTGGAAAGTCTATGTAAGAACTCACATCTGGCCCTCCTCCCACCAAGACTTCTTCCCACCATTACTACCTTCCCTTGGCCTAACAGGAGATGTAAAGCTACTCTGTGGAGATACTGTACCAGAACAGGCTTCAGACCGAGAGAAAACAGTGAGAAAGAAGAACCTTACTGAAAACAGAAGCACAAGTTAAGGGAGTAGTAAAAATGGAGATCTCTGGGCCCTTTGCCTTCTTGGCTCCCAGAGATGGCAGCTGGCTGAGTACTGTCCACTGAACAGTCTCAAAAAATGTACTTCCAAAATTTGTATCATCTATGATAGGAAGACGATAGATAATTTCTAAAGTGGATAAACAGGGGAAGAACAAGCATAGATATTTTCTTTAGAAACAGAGATAAATATCAGGGTGAATAAAGCAGGACCGATTTAGAAATAATTTGCTCTTTGGACTGGAACTCAGGGGTGGGAAAGGGTAGGACAGGGGACAGCTGTTTACCATTAAATCTCCTCTAATACAACTTGACTTATTAATCTTTATACTCATATTACATCAACAAACTTTTTTAATTAAAAAAGACAAAGAATGACAGATAAATCTGCTACGTTTGTTATCACCCAAAATGTGCTTTTCAACGGTTCTATCAAATTTCTGATGAAAGTAAGTTTTGAGTGTTGGACTAAAACCATCCAGAAACAGTTGTCATATGCAGACCTGACTTCTCTGCCTGAGTTCCTGAGCATTTGTGCTACAGTAATTAGTCCACGCTGAGAACTAAAGCATGGGATTTTCTGTCATTGGAAATGTTGCAATATTTCCTCACTTGTTGGGTGGCCTGAAGCTGTCTATTTATAAGACTGAGATACTAAAAGTCCAGTTTGAAGCTTTATGGACCGGGTGAGTCACGTCAATTGGTGGCTTTTCTGTTTCTTTGCCTGTTATTCCAGATTCTGACACAGATGGGTCCGTGTGTCATCTTTATTTTGACCCACGATGACAGGACTCTGCCCAGCACAGCATGACAATAGCAGAAACATCAGCTGAAGTCCCTAAATCATCCTGTGCTGAATTCCCATCCATAACCACTGAGGGCTCACAGAGGTCTCCTTTACCCAGTAAAATGGACAACAGTTTTGTAACCCCTGACCATTCTGATGTGAGGACTGCTCATATTTTTGCACTCAACACAGAAGCAATCTCAAAACAGAGCTACATACATAACCCTTTCTCACAGAAAGAGTAGTATGGAAACAACAGGAACTATGCTTCAAAGGAACAGTTTTATTTCATTTGAGCCACTGAGGTTCTGAAGCATGTGAAAGGCTGGGGGAGAGGAATACAGGTGGATACTTGAGTCTCTTTGGCATTTAATCATAGCTTTTGCTAAAGGTCTACTCTTGTGTCCCCTGTTTACTGTCACTGTTTGCTGTCACCCCACAGCTAGCAGAAGAGAAGGTGACAGTTTCTGAAGCCCTGCCAGAACAGAACTTCTCTTTCCCTTGCTATTAAGAATTCTCTGAGAAAATTTACAGCATCCGTGGATATTAAAAATAGGCATTGTTTTGTCAAGTGCTCTCATAGGAGCTGAGCTGTGTTCCACACCCCCATCTCTTTTGAGGAGAGATGGAAATCCCATGGCCCCCACTGCTGGCTGTCAGAACAAAAGGAAAAAGGGGCACATTACCTGCCTGTCACTGTTGGAGACCAAAAGGCAAGGTGGCTGTGAAGATGGGGGAAGAAACCCTTTCATCAGAATGAAATTGAAGCATTTCAACATGCTTTTTACTCTAAATTTCTTCCTCTTCCTAGAAGGTTGCAATCAAATCAAAACTATTATTTTATGAAAGAATTTTAAATTAAGTAGGAAGGTTTGAAAGAAGATAGCGTTGTTCAAACTTCTACCAAGAATGAAACTCTTCATCGTCATTATCACTCTCACTCTGCACAAAGACAGTGCCATCGTCGCTAACTTAGAGATAATGAAACAGGATCAGGCAGATGACTAAACTGCCCTCAGTGGTGCCATCTAAGGGTAACAGGGGCATGGAACCATCTGACCTGTGACATCCAGAATGCAACTTTAGAGAACGGTCCCTGCCTTAAGGATTGTTGACTTAAGATTTTTCAATTTTACGATGGTGTGAAAGCCATACGCGTTCAATAGAAATTTCAAATTCTGAATTTTGACCTTTTCTCAGACTAGCGACATGTAGTAGAACACCCTCATGATGCTGGGTAGCAGCAGCAAGCTTCAGCTTCCAGTCAGCACTGTGATCACAAGGGCAAAGAACCAATAGACTCACGACCATTTTGTATTCACCGTATTCAATTACATGAGATACCCAACACTTTATTATAAAACGGGCTTTGTGTTAGGTAATGTTGCCCAATTGTAAATTAATGTAAGTGTTCTGAGCATGTTTATGGTAGGCTAGGCTAAGTTATGGTGTTGGGTAGGTCAGGTGTATGTATTAAATGCATTTCAACTTATGATATTTTCAACTTCCAGTGCGTTTACCAGGACATGACCCAATTGTAAGTTAAGGCAGATCTGTATTTTTGTCTCCCTGTGTCCCTTTAAAGTGGATGAAAAGTTGGACAGACTCAAGACTTTACTGGTCACGCTGAGGAAATTAAAGTCACAGCCAGTTCACTGTCACAATTTGGTAATCACATCTGATCGGTTCCCCACAGAAAGCCCAGAAGGGAACCTCAGTCTCCTTGCCTGGTTGCTCTTTCACCTTCTCCCTGACCTGTCCAGCCCCACCATGCTGCCTCTAGGTTTTCTCTTCATCAGATAAAGGAAGGGAAGAAGGGGAAGGGCACAAAGACTCCTTACCTTCTGGTCCTGTCTATGCTGACTGCATGCTAAGGGGCTGGCACATGAGAAAGCTGACTCCATCTCTTATGGGCACCTTCATGGACTCTGACAATAGCTCCCAAGACCCAGGAGAGGCACAGTTTTCCCCTGCATGTCTCTTGGCCCTCCAGCTTGGTCTCTGCTTGTTCACTCCATAGACGTGCTCTTTCCACTGGAGTCCCATCACACTCCAAGGAGGTCATCTCAGGAAAAATATTAAATGACTCCAGGTCAGCTATTTTACATTTGGCCCACAGGAAAGACCCACGCAGGACCCAAGACAGCACCTATTCCATCAATGAAGTCCTCAGAACACACCACCAGCCATCTCTCTGGAGCAAGAGATTTGTTCAAGCAAGAGATAATTTCAGGCCATTGTGCCCATCCTCAGAAGGAGAAATTCAGCCTATTCAAATGGCTTTCTTGTTAAAGCCCCCAAAAGATCTCATTAATAGCTTGTGGAGGGGAGATAAGACTCACAGAATTCCAAGAACTCTTTCAAAAGGTATCCTTCTCTCAAATCTTCTCTATGTATTTTTTTGAACATTTAAAAAGTTTTTTATTTCATATTGGAGTATAGTTGATTAACAGTGTTGTGTTACTTTCAGGTGTACAGCAAAGTGATTCACTTATACATATACATGTGTCTATTCTTTTTCAAGTTCTTTTCCCATTTAGGTTATTACAGAATATTGAGCAGAGTTCCCTGTGCTATACAGTAGGTCTTTGTTGGTTATTTATTTTAAATATAGCTGTGTGTACCTGTCAATTCCAGTCTCACAATCTATCTTTCTCCCCCTCACCCTTCCCCCCCTGGTAACCATAAATTCATTCTCTAAGTCTGTGAATCTATTTCTGTTTTGTAAATAAGTTCATTTGTATCATTTTTTTAACATCCCACATGTAAATGATATCATATGATACTTGTCTTTCTCTCTCTGACTTACTTCACTTAGTATAATAATCTCCAGGTCCATCCATGTTGCTGCAAATGGCATTATTTCAAGTTATTATGGTTGAGTAATATTCCATTTATATATGTACCATAGCTTCTTTATCCATTCCTCTGTTGATGGACACTTAGGTTGCTTCCATGTCATAGCTATTGTAAATAGTGCTACAATGAGCATTGGGGTGCATGTATCCTTTCAAACCATGATTTTCTCCAGATATATGCCCAGGAGTGGGATTGCTGGATCATATGGTAGCTCTATTTTTAGTTTTTTAAGGAACCTTCATACTGTTCTCCATAGTGGCTGTACCAATTTATATTCCCACCAACAGTGCAAGAGGGTTCCCTTTTCTCCAACACCCTCACCAGCATTTATTGTTTGTAGACTTTTTAATGATGGCCATTCTGACTGGTGTGAGGTGATATCTCATTGTAAAATGGATTAAAGACCTAAATTTAAGCCCGGATATTATAAAATTCTTAGAGGAAAACATAGGCAGAACGATTTTTGTCTAGTGTCCCTTGAGATCCCTCACTTAAGAGTTACAATGAACCTTCTGTGACATGAGTAAAAGACTGAAACCAGGATTGAAACCCAGGCCTGGGGATTTCAAACTTGTCCCCTTTTCTACAGGACCATACTGATCCCACAAACACTGCTGCCATTGACCGGACCACAAGGAATGCCCATAACTGTCACAAAATTTGACAGTACATCCTCTATAGAAAAAACAAATATTCAAGGTCTTTTAGATACAGAGGCCAAAGTAAGGTTGACATTTTCCGTAATATGAGTTTTTGATAGACATAGGAGGTTGATAATCTGCAGGGAAACCTCTCATGACCATAAGACATCAAGACAATCAACGTTCTTGGTAGTGAATACACCAAACACAGCCTCATCTAACATACGCTCATTGGCTCACCCACAGGAGTTCAGCAACTCTAGTTGTGTTATTTCATGAATTATCAGAATTGGAATATCCCTTAGGAGCCATCTATCCAGCACCTTCATCTTACAGTAGGGAAAACTAAGGCTCAGAAAAGTGAATGACAAGTCCAACGAGCGTACAGTAGATCCAGAACTAAGATTCAGGACTCAGGATGTTGTTTCATGTCTTCATTTCTTTCACTTGACATTTGGTATGGGTTCCCAGAAATTTTTAAAAAGAAAAAAAAATCAAACGATAGTAGATATGTTTTGAGAAATTTCATTTGCAGTAATGAGGCTCAATGAAATTCTAAAGTGTCATCTATGTTTCCATTGAGTTTTGCATTATTAATATATGCTGCCTTCTTAAGACCAGAATATAGAAAAAGACCAGAGGTGATGCTTATTAGATTCCATTCATATGTCATCTCTCCAATTTTTATGCCAAAGCATCCCAAACTATGCATTCTGCTGTAAAGACAGTTTCCCTAGGTGTACTGAAAAATGAATCCGAATGGTCCAAAGTGTCATTTATGCTCAGCGTGACACACCTATATTGCACAGTGTTTAGTTTAAAAATAATACTTTATTGAAGGTTTTATATTTTAGACTTCATTTACGTATTTGTTTCCAGTCTTTGAAATATTTGTCTGATTAATATTAACAGTTTCCAATGAGCCAAATTCTTCTGAGAGCTAGACTAAAACATACAGGTGGGTCAAAACATATGTGTTTCACACAATGGGAAGCAAGGAGGACAGTGATCCCTCCACCAGGTCCTGAGGCACCTAAGATGCTCAGAGAAAACAGTCTTCTCTTCACAGGGTATCCTTGGAAGAGAACCAGCTTTCAGTCAGGAGGAAAAGGGTGAAGGAAACATTTCAGAAAGAGGCTGTGCAAGAGATCATAGTGAAAGAGTTTGAGAAAGTGGGGAGGGCATGAGATAGGGCCAGATTAAGGGGTGTGCAGAGTAGGTAGGGAAAAGTATTCTTATTCTGACAGATGGTATGGAAGGTGTAAACTCATAATGGTGACTGAATGCTTAGGGCTATGAAACATGATGGGTAAAATATAAGAACATTTTCCTCCTTATTAATTTGTATACATTCTATATAGTTCTGGGACAATTAACGGAGGCAGGATCATCTCCCCCACTTTCCCTTATACCTATCAACTTAGGGGACACTTAGTTCTCTTCTCCTGGAACCCTGGCCCATGTTAACCTAGAATAATTGAAGGTAGTCTCTGACGAGAGAAAGAAATGAGACAGACATTCCTAAGCTTTATGCTTAGAGATAGTGAATATTTGCAAAGGAAGAGTTAGTTTTGTACACAATCTACCTAAGGCTTGATGAAGTAGGGCCAATTTTTCATCCCCTCGCCCTACTCATAGGAACTGAGGAGACCACATTTCTAACCCACTCTACAGAGGCTAAATCCAGATGGAAATGGATAGGCAGAGCCAGAGGATGAGAAAAAAATAAGATCAGGAAGACAAAGAAGTGTTTTTTAAAAGTACCAAGAGGACCATTGGGACCAAAAGGACAGGAGAAATGGGAGAAAGAGAGAAAGATGAAGTAATAGAGGAAAGATACCCTGACACTTGTCTGAAGTCAACTTGTCATGAGCCAAAGGGCACTCAAGGAGCAATGTTTTGGACCATCAACTGGACTTTGTGTGATGCTTTATTAACTAATAGTAAGATTTAACGTCTACTGGCAGATTGCTTATCCCTCAATAAATATTTACAGGTGTTTATTCATTAACTGTTATTATTATTCATTATTTGTTAGTTGCCTGTTAATGTTAATTGCCTGAAATACAAAGATGAATAGGACAAGGTCCAGAGCCAACTTTAAAACATTCTCAACTTGGTTGGGGGAAGACAGGTAAAACATAAACAAAGATAATGCCTTGAGAGTAAGCGCTAACAGAGAATGGAGAAAAGCGCTATCCGTTGAGCCTGGGTAGGATCAGATCCCACTAACCTCAAAAGTTGGTGTTTTGATCAGTTTGGGGGTCAGTTTTCCAAAAGAAAAAGTGAGGGCAAGTGTTTTCTAGGCAGAGGAACCTGCAGCAGTTAGGAACACCTGGGAAGAAATCATAGCACATCCAAAAGGCAGAAGTCTTGTGGGCATAAGCAGGGGCAGTGGGTGGAGATGGCAAATGTCAGAATAGATACAAAAGCTGTGTAGGGGCCAGACCATGAAGCACCTAAAGTTTTGATTTTATCCTCAGGTTTCTTGGAATTCCCGAAGGATGTACATCTGAGGAATCAGCAGGCAGTGTGATGAATTCACCTTAAAAAAAAATAACCTGGCAGAAAAATGGGATGAATTGAAAAAGACAGATAGAAGGAAATAGGGCAACTCAGGAGGCCAATGCAAAAGTTAATTAAAAGAGGAAGACAAAAATCCAACTGTGATAGAAAAAATCTGAAAGCAAAACATACATACATGGTTTCAAGTCAGGGTTTATGGGCATTTCATAAACAGTTAAGGTTCTTCAGTGGGACCATGCCCTTTATTTTCCCAATGTTTCTATGGAGACATTTGATCCAACTTACATCATTTTTACTTGTAGAGTAAGTATCCAGAATTAACTGCTTGGAGCATGAGAACAACCTAAACTAATTTTCTGTCTCATGACTGAGAAGCCTCACATACATCTTGGGCTCCTCTAGCATTAAGAGTACAAGAACTGACCACCCACAAGTCCTTGCTAACGTGATTACTTAAGGATTTACTTCAAGGAAAAAAAGTGAAGCTAGAAGGTTCACAATGACTATTAAATATTTTGATATATTTAGTTAACTATTGATTGTTTTGATAAAAAATAAGTTTGCATTTCAAAAAGGTGCAACAAAATTCTAGACAATAATAAATAGAAAAATCATTAGAGTTAAAGCAAGCTAAAAATCTGTTGTTAATTTCAAAATCATTAGAAAAAAACTGCACTTTACTATGTATACTAAAATTTGGGGCCTGATGGCCAAAGCTGAAACCAATTGAGCAATGAAATAACACAAATAATCAAATACATATCCAGCAGTTCACAATGATTTTAAAAATGATTGACTAAATAAGTAAAATGGGGAGAATAGACATATATCCTGTCCAGAAGAATTCCAAATAATTTATGTATAAAGTCTGGAAGAGTATAACTCCCCACCTCTTAAGGGTAGGCTATGCTTCTCTTTCTTCATTATGGTGAATTTCTTCCAGAAACACAGTATGAAAAGAGAGAGAAAACAAGTAACTTCACAGTAGAAAACCCTGGCAAACTCAGCCTCTGCTTTCACGTGCTGAAGGTCAACATTACCGTGAGAGGTCATGTTGATAGTATGTACCCTTGACGTGATGTGATGAAAATGGCACTTTATCCCTGTGGTCTTCCTCCCAGAAAACCATAACCTCTGACGAATAATGATGAAAACATCGGAAAAATCCCAATAGTGAGACATTCTACCAAAAACCTGACAAGTATTTCTCAAGACTGTCAAAGTCATCAGAAACAAGGAAAGTATGAGAAACCGTCATAGTCAAGAGGATCCTAGGGAGACATGACAACTAAATATAATGTTGTGTCCTGAATGGGATCTTGGAACAGAAAGGGATTAGGTAAAAACTAGGATATCTGAAAAAAAATATGGTCTTTATTTACTAACAGTGCATCAACATTGGTTTATTAATTATAAAAAATATATCACAATAATGTAATATATTAATAGTAGGAGAAATTTGTTGTAGGATCCATGGGAAATCTGTGTTATCTTTGTAATTTTCTGTTAATCTAAAATTATTCAAAAAATAAAGTTTATTTTAATTTTTTTTTAATTTAAGGACTTTCAACTCCCCAGAGAAAAAATAATAGGATAAGAAAACTATCAATTATCTAGTCAATGGCAAGAAACAAGAATGAAAAAAGCAAAAAAAGAAATATGGTAAACAGAAAAGTTTAGAATAAATCCAAATATATCAATAATCAAAGTAAGTGCAAATCTTTTCAACTCATTAAATCATAGAGTGTCTTAGGGGACAACTTAGGGCATTTAAGATGAAAGAAGCAGATCTCCATGTATTACCTAGATAGATCTCAAAAATATAATGTAGTATGAAAAACACATATGCAGCAACATGGTGACATTTATGTAGGTTAAAAGCACATACAGGGCTTCCCTGGTGGTGCAGTGGTTGAGAGTCCGCCTGCCGATGCAGGGGACACGGAATCGTGCCCCGGTCCGGGAAGATCCCACATGCCGCGGAGCGGCTGGGCCCGTGAGCTATGGCCGCTGAGCCTGCGCGTCTGGACCCTGTGCTCCACAACGGGGGAGGCCACAACAGTGAGAGGCCTGCATACCGCAAAAACAAAAAAAGCACACACACACACAAAAACAACAACAACAAAACAAAAAAAAAAAAACACACACACAATAATTATATACACTGTCAGTGAAAAAATATGTATATAGTAGAAATATGAAAACATAGCTAGAAATGATACACACAGCTTTAAAGAGAGTGATTCCTTTCAGGGTAGAGAGGGGAATGGGATTGTGATAGGGTACAAAGGAGTCTTTAACTGTATTTTTCAAGGTTTTATTTCTCTAAAATAAATCTGATAAAACCAAAAATAAGAACTATAGTGAAAATTAAATTGTTTTAAGGTTATTTCTGGATTAAATAAAATAAATCAGAGCAAGCCTGAACTATATTAATTAACCTGTATTAACCTCATCACCCTGGTGTTTATCTCATTGTTATATAAACTATGAAGCTATGAAGTTTTTAACTTACATGACACAAAAGTTCATTCATCATTAACACGATTAAGTACAATTAAAGCCATATATTGACTTTTTAACATAATGTTCAATTAACTCATGACCTGGTGAAATAAGACAAAACATGACAATGAGCCTATTCAGGAATAATTAGTCTCTGTTACAGGGATGAAATTTAGAATAAAGTTAAATGGTTAAGAAGTTCCCTTAAGATGTAACTGAATCAATCTTTCCATTAATTCCCAGGGAACAAATCATTGTTTTTTTTTTAAATTCCACTTTTTTTTTTTTAATGATAGGGGAAAAGAAGAGAATAAAAATGAAGAGAAGAAAGGAGGGCAGGGAAAGGAGGGGGGAAAGGAAAAGAGAGAAGTAAAGAGAAGAGATGAGGGGAAGGGAAGCGGGCAGAGGAAAAAGGTGGAAATGGAGACAGAGAGCCTG
>NW_020172817.1:5076618-5186583 GCF_003031525.2 Neophocaena asiaeorientalis asiaeorientalis | reverse complement strand
GATGCTGCTTAAAAGAGATTCCCAGTGCTTAATAAAGCTTGGTTTTTCCTTTAATGAAAGATTTAAAGATGAGTTGCTGGTACCTGGAGTCAACAAAAATTGGAACGAGCTCTACTCTCTACTCGTAGCATTTAATCTGGTCAAAAAAGAGTTGGACAAAATTAAATAGGTCAAGAGAACAGTTCAAAATGATGGCTTTATAGCAAATGTATAATCCTAATGACTTGTTTTACATACGTTGGTACATTTCTAGGGCATCACAGGGCAGTTCTCTGATGTTTCATGTCATTTTCAGAACATTATTTCTTACTCCAATCATTTTTTATTCCTTCTCTGTGAGATGTGTATTAGAAACACCTTAATTATTAAAACTTATAAGACACATGAAAGGACAAATAGTATAAACAAATGTTCTAGAAAAAGAAATTTTCCTCCAATTTGCACAGCTTAAAAAATTACACACACTTTGTGGAAAATAGTAGGCATAACTGACAAAAAAATGTATCTTAAATTAAACTTCCCAACTGCTTTTATTTTGTAATGTAAAATGTTACTTTCTCTTATCATAAAAACAGTGCATTCTCATTCACAGACTATGCAGATTAACAAGAAAGTAAAGAACACCGTAACCCCAGCCATTCAGAGACACCACCATCAACACTCAAAGGTGTCTTAACATCCCAATAATTGTTTCCACACACGTAAAAAAAATTGACCAGATCACCTGGGACCCTAGCCACTTATATTCAATGAATGCCAGCAGCAATTTTACCCATGAAAGACTTATAAATTGTTTCCTGATTTCCTCTTCAATCTATAATTTCACGTTATTCCTGGAAGCACCAACTGGGTTCTGCTTTCTGCCCCAGGAGCCTGGTTTCATAGCACATAGAGCCGGCAGTGGATTTAACCAGCCCCCTGCTGGGCAGTGTCACTCATGAACCAGCTGTAGGTGACTGCTACAAATGCTTCAGCTCTAGGAAAAAGTAAACTTTCACTTAATTAGTTATTTTTGCCCCTTATGAATTTCAGTGTAGTCTGTAGTAGCAAAGACTCTTTGGGGAGGAGGGGGAAAGCTCAGGATCTGTTTTTGTGCTAGAGATGAACAGATGGCACTCTACCATGGATCCAAGAACCAAAAAAAGCAAGAAGTGCAGATATGAGGAACTGACAATAGAACCAGGAATAGAAGTAAAGTAAACATAATAAGGGTGAACTGGAAATCACTCAATGAAAGCCAAACTATGCTTTGACTACTGTGTGCTAACAGAAGACCCTTTATAATCCCTCATAGACAATAAATTTAGATCATCTCCAGGGGGGAGAGGTATGAACACTGTGGTTGTTTTAAATAGGACCAATGAAAGCAAAGCATCTTCTTGGCTCTGTTCTCCAACCAAAGAAAAATACATAGCATATCCGATATGCAGCTGAGGCCAAGACGTACATTCCTCTGAAAATAATGCTTCAAACTCAGCAAGGTAGCAGAGTCAGAAGTTCTCAGAATAATAGTCCTCCATGCATGACTCTAATCGCTGAAAACTGTAGGTCATTCATTTTTCCAGGTTCCTATATTTATTAAAGCAAAAGTCAGTGACAAGATACCTAGATTCTCTTAAAAGGGAAAGCAGACTAGAAAATTTCATCAGAAAAGTCACAGAGGTGTTTCATGGAGTCATTCTCCACCAAAGGATAACCCAGACTTCTCCAAGTCTACTATCAGAATTTTTTAAAAAAACTGTGAGGACACTTTAGCTTTCAGTGCTTTTTTCCAGGTCAAATATCTGTGATGATGGTGACAATAGTTAATAAATTGTATATTTGAAAGTTACTAAGAGAGGTCTTAAAAGTTCTCATGACAAGAAAATAATTTTTGTAATTATGTGTGGTGATGCATGTTAACCAGACTTATTGCGGTGATTAGTTCACAATATATACATGTATCAAATCATTATGTTGTACAGTGAAGACATACAGTGTTATATGTCAATTGTAGCTCAATTTAAAACAAAATCTGTGGTGACTTACAGCGACATGTTCATGAGTGATGCAACTTCTCTGTGGAAGCATTCTGTTCCCCTTCCCTCTCTGTAAACTTGGAAGGGGAGAATGTTGAGTCAGCACCTCTGACTCAGATGTTATGCACTTCCTGGAGTTATATTTGCATCTCCTGCCCCCTGAATTCTTGTTGGGGCCAACTATTCCTTTGCCCTTAATTGTTACCAGCAGCCTGGCCCACCAGCCTTGGTTAAAGGGTGTGGCCTGACTCTGCTTCCAAAATTCAAACCACAAAGCTTAGGTTAGGTCACTGGCAATATGAAGGTTGTACAAAACAAAGAAATTAAAAGAATGCCATCCCCACAGGATGGAATTTGACATTCTTAGTGGTCAAGGCAGAGCTGAATGATGCAACCCCAAAATACAGGGAAGCTAGCTCTTTGTGAAGTAAACTCTGACCAATGGGCACCAGGATACAGGAGGGAGCCACCCTCCCACCATCCATGGACTGCTCTGTTCAAACAGACTTCTTTGTCCTCCCCTGCGCTGAGGAGATGCACCTGTGGGACCCAGCAGTGTCTTTTCCCAGCCCTTTGTGATGGAGCCACTGGTTTTGGTAAAGTTTGCTAAAGCATCCCTTCACATCTTCGCTTACCTTTTTCCTCACTCTTACTGCCTTAGACTTGCATCTCCCAAAGAATACATTAGTACTTTAAATCTTTGCCTCACATTCTGTTTTCCGAGAATCCAAGGCTAAGATTGAATTTAAGAAGTTTCACCTAAACTTGATTTTTGAGTTATTTCATTCATCCAACTTCTAGATTTAAAATGTAAGTGAGAGTAAGTTCAAATTAAATGTGTTAGGTCCTTAAGGAAATATTGAGATGTATACAAACTCATCAATTTTAAATTAAGAAAATATTCTTGGAAATTTTTTAAATTAGCTATCCTCCTTTGAGCACCCCAAATAGTGATAATAAAATAGTTACTCTATAAAAAATGTGATATGGCTATAATTGAAGATCTATGAAACTCTGGCATGAACAACCAAAAATTTGTCAAAGATTATTACTTATCCTTTTCATCCGCATCGTAAAAATAAATATAGTATAGGCGACAAGTAAAATTCCCATTACAATGAACTTCATGGTCTAGACAAATTGATTTCTTATGGCTCAAAACCTGCACATTTCTCAAGTGGCTGGAATTCATATCCTCAGGCAGCTGGAAATAAAAGAGCTATGTCCAAACTCTCTAAAATGAATTAGCAAAGATAAACATGTGCTCTAAACACTGTTAAGAAAATGAAAGATAACATGAATTCTCCAAGAAAGTAACCCTTTGTACAGACTGTATATTTCCTTTTGGAGGGTGATCAGGATATTTGAGAGGGAAAAAGATGATGAGAATCAGCTGTGCAGTGAGTTGAGCCCTGAGGATTCAGAGATGAATAAGATACTGTCCCTGCTTTTGGTAAACTCACAGCCTGATAAAAGAAGAGACAAATAAAAATTCACTGCAGAAGGTATTACGATAGTAGTATATTTCATGCTTCAGAAACACAAGTGACAATTGCTAATTTGACTTGTAGGAGGTCAGAGATACTGATAGACTTTCTAGTTAACAAGCTACTGTTAACTGAGATAGGAATTGGTTTGAGGAGGGAAAATAATCCGTTTGGTTTGGGACTTGCTGAATTTAAGGTAGAACATCCAGGTGAAGATGATCTGTACACAAACAGAAAATCAAGCCCGAAGTTCAGGAGATACTTCCAGTCTAAAGAAGATATGAGAGGCGGGAGAGTACAGGTTATAGTTAAATGCAGACATGGGGGGGTCCGGGGAGCATGTACCAGGAAAAGAGGGAGATGAATTCAGAGGAGATAAGAAGCCCAATTTTGGAATCCCAAGGACCATAGGTATTTAGGATGAAAAGGAAATTAGAGGAAGAAAACAAGTAAAGCAGTCCAAAATTAGGAGGAAAAGCCAAAAATAATTTTCTCGTATGAAAGTTAGGAAGTTTCGAAAAGCTACCATTGGATTTGGCAGTTAGCAGGTCGTGCTGAGAGGACTTTTTGGAGTGAGATTGACCAATGCCAGATTGAAATGGGCTGAAGATAGAAGGGCATACAGGGCAGTATAAAGGGTGATAAGATACTAGCATCCAACCCTGGAACTGCATCATTACGTTGGGTCAGAAAAAGTAGATTGCATGAAACACAATTGCCGTGTGTGTGCATGAGAGTTTGTCGAAGCCCTTTCCGGGGTCTGCATCATCCAAATGTATCTGGTACCATCTGCACTTTGGTGCCATTTTTTGGTTCCAACATAAATATCTTTAGGGGACCATTCTGGTTTCTGTGTCTCCCTGGGGTTTTTGCACTTAGCTCCCTTTTCACAGACGTGAAGCAGGGAGACTGGGTTGGAGAAAAAGACATGGTCACTCACCTTCTGCCTCAGTTTCCCATGAGAGTTGTCTGCTATTTCCTGCTTTGCCCCACATTCCCCTCCAGAAGTTAAAAACTATAGTTACCACCACACTCTCCCTTCCCACAGCCCCTAATCCCATTCATTTACATAGGAAGCTGAGAGGGTCACTGACAAGAAGAAATAGCAGCTCTGACAGAGAAGAGGGATATAGATTTTGTTGGGCAGAACGAAAGAGTCAGTCATAATTTAAACACAGATTTTTATCCTTTGGTTTCATCTCAGTTTCTTTTCAGTTTTATTATTCTCTAGTCTCTCATTTACCATAAAACGGTATATAATCAGGTACCTTGATATAGAGAGTAACTATTGCTTGGATAGAAAAGAGCAACTTCATACATTATGAGATTATTCTTGTACAGAAACTGTGCCTATCAGGTCTTTTTGCTTTCAAATCCATTTTCCTCTCTTTCTCTAAGGAATTGCATTGCCAAGTCTCCCTTGTCGCCTGGATTTTACATACGCTCAACCAGTGAGAAGCACTGGCAAGAGACCAGAGAGCAGGAGGAGAGAAGCCAGGAACTGGGGAGACGCCAGGGTAGTTTTCCCTCTCTGGCTGTGCTCATACAGTGTACCCAGCAATGGCTGGTCTTCCCTGTAAGTCCAGATCCCGCCATGTGCCTGCCATGATTCTCACTCCCTGAAGGTGACCCTGCTTCCTGGGTTCTGACAGCACTCTGCCTTCCATTGTCTCTCCAGGCTTACAAGTGAGCACAGATTCCTCCTGTTGCTAATCTTTTGAGTGCATCAACCACCCTTATTTGGCTTCTCGGACCTTCCATTACCCAGGAATAAATTCCCTGAAATTAAGCTCCCTCTGCTGAAAGACCTAGAGTGGTCTTCTGATTGGAACATAACACATAAACTATCATAACCAGATCTAGGAAGCACAGTTCTAAGAGGATTATTAGCAAAGACAGGGACATATTTATCTATATCAGTCTTCATTATCCATACTTCCTTACCCAACCCTCAATCAAAAGTGGTATAAAGTTAACAATGTTCTTTCTAACCAGAAAGTTAAAATGTGTTTAAAGCAAGAAAATAAGGGTACAAAGTGAAACAATATCCTGAAGAATAGAGATGCTGTGAAATCAGGGCTCTCAGACAATGAGGGCTGATAGTCCTAGAGGCAAATTAGTTGAAGAAAAAGGGGGACATATTGGACTTGAAGAGCTACTAGAAAGGGAAGTGATGTCAAGACGGGATGCATAGAAAAATGTGCTGGGCAAAATCAGTAGAACTGGAGAGATCAATTTGCTTAGTAAGGTTAAAATATCTGAGATTTGTTGGGTGAAGGCAGACAGGATTCCAGGGGAGGGGAGAGAGAAGGAAAGAACTGCACTAGAAAATAGGGGGAAGAGGGTGGGAGAGAGACGCAAGAGGGAGGAGATGTGGGGATGTATGTATATGTATAGCTGACTTACTTTGTTATAAAGCAGAAACCAACACACCATTGTAAAGCAATTATATTCCAATAAAGATGTTAAAAAAAAAAGAAAATAGGGGGAGAATAAGAATGTTTTAAATCAAAGAGAAACAACATGTATACTAAATAGTTTAAATCTCTGCTGACATAGTAGGACAAATAAAGCCTTTGTAGATATAACTCCTCTCAAGGGCTAAGGACCATGATGTCATGTTTTCCATATTAGGTTTACCTGGGGGAGTTCATCTGAATCACTCATGGAACCTTAAAAATAAAATAAAATGACAAATTCCTGGACCCCCCCCCCAGTCTAGAATTATGGAAACAAACTCTCTAGGGGGTGAAGATTTTGAACCTGATTTTTAAAGAGCTCCCCACTCAAAGTGTGAGAGCCCCAGCTGAAGGAGATACCTGTAAGACCTTGTAAGCAGGAGAAACACCAGCATAACTGAATAATCTCCTGGTGTCCAGAAGTAGAGGGATACATCTTTAAGAAAAGTGGGGGAATTTGTCTGATATCAGAGATCCCAAGATTTAGAAGAAAACTTTCAAGATAAATGTTTTTGGATACTCTGGGCAGTGACAATTAGAAGATTGTTTCCAACAGACCTGGGTAAGCCTTCTGTTTGAGGGTCTCCCTGGGAGGATCCTGTCTCATCATAGACCAGAAGGAGATTTTAATTTCTATGCATGTTTTATGGTTTAGGATGTAAATGCACCCCATTTTCTTTTTCCTGCATTTTGGCTTGGTCCTGAAGTAATTTTAACCAACTTTAATTTTCAGTTGGAAGGTTCTGGGACATAAAACAAAACAAAACAAAACAAAAAAAGAGTCTTTCTAAGATATTATTTTATAGAGCTATTTGCTGCACTTATTTTTTTTTGCTCTTACAGCCATTTCTTTTTATTTACAGTTTGTGTTTAATGCAAATCAATTCCATAACATGAGAAGTTACTATGAATCAAAGCAGAAATACACAAACACAATATACAATCCAAAACAGATGTACAGCATTCAGGTATGAAACAAAAGAGAATGTTCATTCACACACAGTAACTTGAGATCTGTTGGATATGGTTGTTCCAGTGTAGATTTCTAAAGATGGAAAAAAAATGACTTTGGTTATCAAGACTACTGTGGTCATATTAGATTTTGGAACATCTAAGCATCAGTGTGTGACCATGCGAACAAAAGACTTTAGGGAGTGTCTATTTTTAAACAGGTTTCTGTGCACCAAGGCAGTTGTGAAAAGATTTACTTTCCAAAATCAAGCCCACTTTAGGCTTAGGACCAGGTTCTAACTATCTAAAAATATTGAATGATAACAGAAAGTGTTCCAGATGGGGCTACTCTGATTCAGTTTCAAAAGAAGTATTTACAGAAAAGAGTATTAAAGTTTTTCTGAATTTAATGGAAGCAAGCTTCCAGTCTTCCCTTGCCAAATATATTTGGTTATAGTGTAGCTCCTTCACATATTTGCCTTTTTAATTTCAAGATTTGTCAATTTTACCTTCAAAACAGATCATTTTTTAAGCTGTAAAAAGTATTCAACATATGCAGAAATAAAAAGCATTTAGAAATTAGTTGAGATCAATGTAATTCTACTCTTTATCTGTTTAGCTAAATGAACCTAGTGCTCTTTTTGAATAAGAATAGTTGATAAGTATAGAAGCAAAATGTACTCATTATGCTTGGACTTGGGGTAGATTCCAATCCATCATTGCCCTGGTAACATATCAATGACTATATAAAAATTCAAATGCAATGTCAAACCCAAACCCCAAGGGAAAGAGTTCATTTCCCAAGAGAACAGTGATAGCTTAACATAAAATTTTCTCTGGAGTACATCAGCATTAAATTAGTACTGCTGAAACAACACATTGAGGTTTTACAGTAACACCTGGAAGTTCCTTCTAATGTACCTATAAATAGAATCACAGCAGCTTTCTGTTTTACCTCATTGTTTTATGGCCTTACAAATTTAATGAACCAAATGAAAACTGAATCTCTGTTCCACATCACATTCTTTATCTCTAAGTAAGATAAAATCTATTCTCACTTTCAAGGTAGAGTTTTATGGATCCATACTTCTTAAGTCACATTTAAGGAAATCATCTCTTAACCAATTTTGGAGGTTGTCTCTCTTCATCTTGTACAGGAAACTCCAGCAGATTTAATATTGGCATTCATCATCTAGTCAAACCCTTCACATGCTCTTCAAACCAATCAAATTTGGGATCCTCAACAGTTTCTGTCAATAAAATAAGGTGTGGAACTTGCAGATTCATTCAATGAAGACCTGTTGTTTTTGTTTCCCTTGTCACACTGGATGTCTGGATGCCATCTGAATTGGGTTTAGAGGATGAGGAAGTATAGATGTTTCCTGGCCCGAAGTCTTTTAACAGTAGAGATGTAGAAGGGAGACCGAGGTCACCAAGAGACTGGCTGTTGACTGCAGAGCACCGTCACTTGCCTTGGTGGTGGCATTCGCTGGATTGGGGGCAGCTGACGTGTGCTGGGAGGAGTTACTTGAAGGTGTTACAACAGCTGTTTGATTTGAATAAATCTGCGTAGGTAAGAGCAGCGCCAGAAGCAGCAGCCCCAGTCCGAACCTGGCCACCATCGTCCTGCCCAGGTCTGCTCCGTCGGTGCGCAGTGCGTCTCACTGCTGCACTTATTTTACACACAGCATGATAATTACTTCTCCAGGCTTTTTTTTTCTCTTTGTTTAGAGGTAACTCGATAAGCAGTTTTTAGGAGACAGTCACAGACACCCATTACTAATGCCTAGAACATTTAGGGAAGCTTCAAGACCATTTGTAACACCGCTGAAAACATTTTCAATAACTGGAAAAATTTTGAAATGTAAATTGCTCTTGATGTTATATTTTAAAAGCAATTTTGTTTGGAAATATTAGTGCAGTCTACAAAGGAACATCAAATCATACTGCTAAGGGGACTAACAGCCATTGAAGCTTCAGCAGTAAACTGGAGATTTCTCATTTTCTTTCTGCTTGCCCTCCTTTCTTCCTGCCTTCCTTCCTTTGTTCTGATATATATGTGGGATACAATACTGAGCGCAAACAGTCATTATCTGCTGTAATCCAGTGAGACAATCAGATATTAAGCAAATAATTATACAAAAAAAGTAAAACTTTAGAATAGGTAGAAATATGAGAGCATCTGACAAGGGATTTGACATAATCAGGGGGTCAAATGAGAGTTTTCAGTGCCTTTCAGACATCCAAGGAGAGTTGGATAGATGATTGGTTAGATGGTTAAAGTCAAAAGGTTGGTTGTAGTTAATAGATTGATTATAGGCTAGAGCTATCCTGATTAACACTTGTTTTCTTTACGTGATCATTTGAGATGGCCTGGATGAAATGCATTCTTCCAAGTAATAATTCCCAAGCATGTGACACAGTGGTTGTATGAATGTGGTCTTCACTGAGCTGGAGTTTAGTCTGATTGAAGGGGAAGGATAGGTGTGCTTGCAATAGTTATGTGGAAAGCCCTATACAATTCAAAGCCAAAATGAGAACCAAGACAGTGGCTGATGCAGGGGCCCAAAGGAGACAATCAGGGACTCCTGGCATAGAGTTAGGAAAGCGGGAGGAGGAAGGAAGAGAAAAATCATCCTTGTGAGGGATCAACTATGTCAAAGCAAATATCCACATAGAAAGAAGAAAGATCTTGGCATGTACAGGGATGCTATGATGCTATTCTATGAAATAGAATAGTTGTGAAGTTATTCTGGTGAGTGCATGCAGGTTAGGATTTCAACATATGAATTTTGAGGGAAAACAAACATTTAGTCTATAACATTCTGTATATACCTGAATTGAAATGAAAAAAGTATCTGTGAGTCATTTATATGATCAACATCAACTAGTAGCCACCAAGTGAAGAATAAAACATTAGAAATATATCTAAATGTATTAAATACACTTGTCATCACAGAAATAATCCATTGTTAAGAAAGGTCTTTTGATATCATACATAGAAAATGAAAAGCGGCTTTCTTTTTTTGTAGCATATTTAAATACTAGCTCTTTTGTGATTATATGCCCCTGAAGGCAAATTATTCCAGAAATAAACAAGGTAGAAGGCTTTTCTTAAACAAATGATTCTTGAAAATGGCAAACTTCACAGTTATTTAATTTTTCATTGTTCTTTGTTGCACTAATTAGCCCCTTTCTCTTTGTTTCTCAATGAAGAATTCACTTTCCAAAAAGAAAAGGAAAAAAAGGTTCTCTAAAAAGGCACATAACCTCTCTAAGCAAGGCTTTACTCCTGCGTAAAACAAGGACAGCAGGGGCTGGCGTCATGACTGCTACAGCCAGGGGGCGCTCCAAGCAACTCACATCTATCAACTCAATTCTTACCACTGTGAGGTGGCTGTCCTCTCCTTCTAGGTGAGGAAACAGGTTGGGCTACTTGCCAGTGATCACATGCCGAAGGAATGAGGACAAAGGGAGGGTTCGAACCCAGGGACTTTGGAACCAACATCTGTGCCATTGGCCACCATGCTGCACTGGCCTATATAAACATGCCAAGCCTACCTTCTAGGATTCCTCTGCAGACCAAGCCAGACAAATCACATGAAGTACTTAATACATTTTAAGGAGTGATGCAAAAGTAAGTTAACATTTTTATTAAAGTGAGTGATCCCAGGATGAAAGGAACCATCCAAGGCTGTTGGAGATAACATTACCACAAACCTTCACTCAAAAGTTGCCTGATTTGAGATGTCAAATAAATTGGAGGGGAAAAAAAAGAGAAAGAATTTACATGTTTCATAGTACCATAAAACGTTGTTACTGACATTATGTCTCACCACAAGTAAAATAAAGTCTTGATAATATGAGATACCTTAAACTCTGGTATCGGATTAAATCACACGTGAAAAGTATAACTTATTTTGTGAATGAGGCTGTATTGGCTCAGGCTATGAAAATTTTATTTAAACTCCCTTTATATTTTTGGGTGGACACAAGTCACATTTAGTGTATTATCTGTCTTTTCCTGAGGAATTCTGAAATCATTTTTTTCTAATTCATTTGAAAGGCTGCAATGAACAAAAATAGTTGTTTCATCTTGAATCTAGGATTATTCTATCAGTAAACATAGCAGCCTCAAATTTATACTTTTATTACTATCCCTTTTGACATCACATTGCTTTCCATCATTTACTTGTAAATGTAGCAGAGGTGAGCCACACCCACATAAAATATCATAGGATAACATTCACAAAAATAGAAATGTATGATACATAGTTAAATAGTTGCAAGGATATTATGAAAAAAATAAATGTTAGAAATTGTTCTATATCAATGTAAAGCATGATAATTTTCATTATCATTGTTTTAAAAACTTGTAAATAGCTTGATATCCATGAAACAGTCATAAATTTCAGCATCTTTCTATTTTTTTCCCTTGTGTCATATTTTAGAGATGTATTTTATTTTCTTCTCTTTCTGTAACCTACTTAGAGTCATCAAAGTAACTTGAACTTGGTTGATCATTGGTTTAACAAGCAAGAAGTTTGTGTGGCAAGCAGTGGAACATCTAATGATGTGCGATCAAAAGTGCAACCAGGGCTTCCCTGGTGGCGCAGTGGTTGAGAGTCCGCCTGCCGATGCAGGGGACACGGGTTCGTGCCCCGGTGCGGGAAGATCCCACATGCCGCGGAGCGGTTGGGCCCGTGAGCCATGGCCGTTGAGCCTGCGCGTCCGGAGCCTGTACTTCGCAACGGGAGAGGCCACAACAGTGAGAGGCCCGCGTAACGCAAAAAAAAAAAAAAAGTGCAACCAAAGTAAAGTGGCAACATTGAAAAGGCTCTTAAAGCTGCATAATCCTAAATCCTCTCCAGGGGTGCCCTTATTTAAGTGATTTCACTCCATCAGTGGGTGACCCTCAGGTAACTAGAAATATCTAAGACACTGCATAGCCTGAATTCCAACACAGTCATTATATGAAGGGATAAGGTATATAGTAAATGTTTCAAGAGCTAAATGATATTTTAATTTATTGTGTTTAAGGATGAAGTAATAATTATTGAAAAACTTATTAAGCACTAACTATGCTTCAAGTACTGTACTAAGAGCTTTATACACATTACAGTACAAAGAAAAAGATCCTAATCAACTACGCATTCAAGGGACTTATGTGGACTTAGGAATGAGATGGGTCATTAGGAACCTGGGTTTGGTTTGGAGGTATTTGATGACATTTTATACCAGGAAGCTAAGAATTCTTCTATTTGGATTTTTCACTGAGGCTGAGGATGATTAATAGGAAAAGTAGAAATGAAAGGCATTTTATTAATAGTAGACCACTGACTAATACCCTCCCAAAGCAAAATTCCTGGTGAAACTGGACAGGAGCCCACAGCTCAAGCTAGAAGCCTAACGAAGCCTTGAGTTTCCAAAGTCCTTGTCTGGATTTCTGCAGAGCCTCCGGTGATGGCATAGTAAAGCATAGATGTGAGAAGGGAACAGAGAAGAAATATAGGCTCCAAGGGAACCAGAGTTCACTTACTAATATCACAGAATAGTCAGAGAAGCAAAGACTAACCACATCCACATAAAATACCATAGAATACTGTTCATAAAAGTATAAATATATGGTACCTAGTAAAAAAAAAATACAATTTTCATAATGTCTTAACACATTGCTCTCAATGTACAGAAGATAAAGTAGTCAGAAAGCATTTCACAAAGGGTGCCATCCTAGTTGGGGAAGTGTGCTGGTTAATTTTATGTGTCAGCTTGGTTAGGCTATGGTGCCCAGTTGTTTGGTCAAACATTAGGCTAGATGTTGCTCTGAAGGTATTTTATAGCTGTGATTTACATTTACAATCAGCTGACTTTAAGTAAAGCAGCGACCTTCAACCAATCAGTTGAAGGCTTTAAGTGCGAAAACTGAAGTTTCCAAAGAAGAAGGAATTCTGACTCAAAACTGTAACATAGAAACCCTACTTGAGTTCCCAAACTCCTAGCCTGCCCTGCAGATTTTGGACTAAAGACTACGACATAACTCCTACCTGGATTTTCAGTCTGCTTCTCTTCCCTACAGATTTTGGACTTACCAACTGCAAAATCATGTTTAAGCCAATTCCTTCAAATAAACACCAATCAACCAATCTAGAAAGAGAAGACAGAAAGAGCTGAACTCAAATATGTGGGATGATTAATTCGATAAGGTAGAGATAGGGACACTTGAGAAATACTATTTAAATGCTTAAAATACATAACAATATATTTTATAACCTATCAATGACATATTGGTTTCATCTGGCTAAAAACTACTTAAAATGATTGTATTTACAACTGTAAAGAAATTCACAATACGTTCCCACCAACAGAACATTTTCTAAGTCACAATGCATTAGTAATTTAAAACAAATACATATGAAAACTCAGAAGACAAAAATAATTTTTAAATGAATATAATACAACCAAAAATCTCCTAAACTACTCCTGGGTCAAGGGGAAATTTAAGTCTCTAATTATAGAGATCTTTGAGAATGAGATATATACCCAATGGATATATTTGGCTTCCTTACATAATGTGTCCCCCCAAAATTCATATGTTGGGGCCCTAATCCTTAGTGTGATAGTATTTAGAAGTGAGGTCTTTGGAAAGCAATTGGATTTGTACAAGGTCATGGAGTTGGAGCCCCCATGATGGGATTGGTGCCCATATAAGGAGATGAAGAGACAACAGCTCTCTCTCAGCCTGTGTGCATACAGTGGGAAGGTGGCTATCTACAAGCTAGGGAGAGCGTCCTCACCAGAATCTGGCACCCTGATTTCACACTTCCAGCCTCCAAAACTGGGAGAAATAAATATTTGTTGTTTAAGCCACCCAGTCTATTGGTATTTTGCAGTTGGAGCTAAGACACTTACCCTGCTGAAAAAAGCCAACGAAAAGAAAATGGTTGGGAAAATTTTATAGGACTGCAGGAAAATCACGAGGCATTTTAACTGCATGTTCCAAATGTCAAGAATCTGTAACTTTTAAATATAGTGGCAGGGCAGGAATAAAGATACAGACATAGAGAATGGACTTGAGGTCATGTAGGGGAACGGGAAGATGGGATGAAGTGAGAGAGTAGCACTGACATTTATACACTATCAAATGTAAAATGGATGGCTCGAGGGAAGCAGCCGCATAGCACAGGGAGATCAGCTCAGTGGTTTGTGACCACCTAGAGGGATGGGATAGGGACAGTGGGAGGGAGGCTCAAGAGGGAGGGGATATGGGGATATATGTATATGTATAGATGATTCACTTTGTTGTACAGCAGAAACTAACACAACATTGTAAAGCAATTTGATCTCCAATAAAGATATAAAAAATGCAATTAAAATAAAATTATGAGGATTTATGTCAACCTCTGCATAACAAGAAGAGGTCATATCAGGAAGAGAGCCCCTCAAAAACAGCACTTGCCTTGGATTGTTACTGCAGAGAAAAAACTGGGCAAAAGATAATTTTTTAAAAAAAGAAAAAAATAAATATAAAATTATGACTCTCATACACATATACAAATGAACACTTGTTACAGATTTTATTTAACTCATTAATCAGGAAACATGAAGGGTCCCAACCAGTTCAAGAAGTTAATGTTAGAAAGTTACAGAATTCACTTGCATGTCTATAGACAAGAATTATTTTGCATTGCTACCAGTTACCCACAACTTATATAGTTGTAGCATAGGTCCCATAGACTCAGAATCATATCATGTCTTTCAGACAGAAAATTAGGTAGATGCCCTAGCAAATCATTGTAGATACAGGATTTGACAGCTCTGGTTTTATTGACTTCTATGTAATATGAATAGTCTACTACAGCTGATTTCCCTCATCCCTATCCACTTAAAAAGTCATGATATTTATCCATTCGAGTTGAATTGTTGATATTGGATTGACCAAAAATTTCGTTCGGGTTTTTCCATAACCAATACATGGAAAACCCAAACGAACTTTTTGGCCAACCCAATATTTACATTACAGACTGAAGAGAAAACCACAACCCACTCCAACCAGGCTCTTTATAATTTTTGAATACCATGTTAGCTTCCATCCATCCTAAAAATCTTCCCTAAACCCTCAAACTATACAGCAAAACCAAGCAATACTCAGACATGAGAAAGGAAAAAAGAGTAATAGAGAAAATTTATGTAAGGGCTGAACATCTTTCTCCTCTTCGTTCTGGATTCAATATTCTTTAGGAATTCTTCTGGTGTGTTTTTTCCCCTTCCATGTGCAAATTCTTAATGAGTATGACCATCAGCATTTGTTTCTCTCTAGTTGCCCTGTCCTGGATTTCTAGGCATCTTAATATTTGTAACAAATTCCTTTAAATTGGATGAGAGAGATGTATATACATGGAAAAGGGCTCAGAAGAGTCAATATATCCTTGGTTATTTATAGCTATTTATAACTATATGGATAGTGGAATTATGGGTATTTTAATTTTCATATTTTTGCTTTATTTATTCCCTGCTTTTGCTACAATGAAACTATAGTGATTAGAATTGAGAATCGGTATTTTTTATCTGAATTTTTTAAAGACCATGGAACAATTTAGATGTCTCTTAGAAGTTTATGTTTGTTTTTTCTGAATGTACCATGTAGAAAGCCTTAGGCCAGGAATTTACTTAATGTACTCCTCATGAAAGAATTGCAAAGTTTATAATTCTAATAATTAATTGTACCTTGCTTATGTTCAGGGAAAACAAGTCCCACTTATTCCACCTCAAGAAAATGATGGGTGTATTCTTTATGAAGTTTCAGTAACTTCCTATAGTTATTGAATTAAACATCACCATCACCACAACCACCATCATCATAGCTAATTATAAACGTTTCATATGCGAGATTCCATTTCAGGTACTGTATAGATATCTCACCAATCCTCATAACAACCTGTGTGGTATACACCCCATCTCACAGATGACAGCATTGACTTGGGGAGAAGTTAAGTGCCTTGCTCTTTTGGATCACACAGCTAGATAGTGCTGGAACCAGGATTTGATCTCAGATGACAGACTCCAGATCCCAAGTTTCCAACTCCCAATCTTTCTGTTTTGCAATTGTATGAAGCATGTGAACAAAAAGGAGAGCTGGAATAATGACAGCTAATGTGAAGGACACACACTTAAAACCAAGCAGAAATGGGGAGCACTTCCCCTCCCCTGCATATGAGTTTACATTTATGAGCTCTACATCTTTCCCAGCATGAGTACCTGAAAGTGTGCACATAAAACTTGCCCTAGAGGTTTTCTGTTAGGTCATATTTCTACATCAGGCCAAATGGCACATGGTTAAAGAATGCTATGAATCCTTGAACATAAACTTCATGTACAATATAGGCGGAAGTGGAACAAAAGTCCAAATCTACTTTCAGTTGAGGGTGAAGGTAGAGTCCATGGTCAGTGAGCACCCTGGGATTTTAGGGCATATCCTGCCTTCACAACCCACATACTATCCCTCTCCTTCTCTACCTTGTAGGCCCATTTTCAATCATTTCCACAACCTACTCAACCATAACCACCTTGTCTTTCTGCCATGTCCACCTTACCATTTACCAACCCTGGGGAAAGCTGACCATCTGTTGTTGTTTATTTCCTACTCCCACTTCTGAGCTGCAAAGAATTAAAAGAAAAGAAACAAAGCCAGGAGAGTTGACTGTAAGTTCTCATTATCTATCTCAACTTGAGCTTACAGAAATATTCACTAGCAATTTTCTTTCAGTTCTGTATTATTTCCCTTTCCTGCAGTCTCTAACATCATAAAATTTTCCCCCTCACTCCATCCTTCCACCTCTACTCCCTCCCTCACTCTCAACAAATTTTCCTGAATCCTATTCTTCTTAGAAGGTTGAGACTGTCCAATATGAGTTTCTTCCATATCCATCCTAGCCATTACAAAATCTCTCTGGGTTCAACCTCTAGGTATTTTCATTTCTGTTATCAAGAAATCACATCACTTCCCTTGACTACAGCAGTTCCCTCTACCTGAGCTCTTTGCCCCTCATCTTTCTGCATTTCCTTGCTTCATTCTTTATTCTTTTGCTCTTGGAAATATTTATTATCTCCCTCTTTACTTATGCTTTCAAATTTGGCCACGATTCCCTGCTCTTTAAACCAAATAAGGATTACCAGCTTCTGGCTCTCCATTATCTGAGCCTTAGTATTTTCCCTCCACATCTTCCTCCTTCAACCAGTTCTTTATCACATTTATTTATTTAACAAAAATGTATGTGCACCCCTAGTACCCAGCTCTATTCTAGTAATAAAATAAGCAAGCATATCTGTCCCTTAGAGCTTACATTCTGAGGAGGGAGGGGGCAAACAGGCAATAAAATGAACTTAGAAGCAAAATATACCATGTGTTAGATCATGCAAGGAAGAAAACTAAATAAGGGAAGGGAGATATAAAATGTCAGGGGACAGGATGTTGAAGTGATAGAAACGGTGACTAGGAAAGAAGCACCGGAAAGAGGATTTTTGAGTAACAGCCTAGAGGATGTGAAAGAACTTGCTGGACAAACATTCAGGGCAAGAGAACTCCAGGTAAGGTGAAGAGTAAGTGCAAAATTCTGCAGGCTGGAGTGTACCTGATGCATACAGCAAAGAGGCCATGGGGCTGAAATAGAGTGTATGCAGGAGAGAGTTGTAGGACACAGGTCAGACAAGTATTGGGGGTGGGGATGGAAGAGGGAACCAGATCCAGTTAGGCTGGATCCAGCAGTAGGTCACTGTAAGGACCTACTTGGTTCTGACAGTCTGTTTCAGTTAGGATAGAGAATTGACCCAAGAAAAGAGTGCTTTGGCAAAATAAGGGATTCATTTTCTCATATTTAATATGCAGATCAGAGATAAACAGTCCAGGACTGTCAGTCATTTTAATCCAAGCTCCATTTATATTTCTGTTCTGCTTTCATTAGTCTGTGGCTTCCCTCCTCAAGTTTACCTCCTGGTCACAAGATGGTTGCTGGAACTCTAGTCAGTGCCGGCATTCCAGGCAGGGACTAGCTGAATAAACCTCTTTAAAAGACATTCTCAAAAACTACCTCCTAAAGACATGTTCGTACATATCACTGGCCGTCCTTATTTTATAATAGGGGTTAGAAAATGTTGAATTTTAGCTAAATGCATTGCCATCTTCCCAAATTAAGAGTTCATTAAGGCAGAGATGAGCATGAGTATTGAGTAGGCAACTAGCTACCATAGATGGTTAAATTTTTTATAGCTTTTAACGAGAAAATGAAGAAGTTGGATAAGTCTAAAAGTGGAATTCTTAATTTGCTGGTTATTTTATCCACAAAATAAATGCACATGATGACGAATGCTATTTAAAATAAATAAGTAAACCAATTTCGGGAACTATTTCCATCAGTAGGAAAATGTTTTCTAAACTTGGAAAGCTTTTATTTTCGTATGGGAACACAACTGAAATCATGACTCTCCAAGATAATTATGAGCAAAGAAGTACTCAAGAGAGACATGGGTATCCTCTATAATTAATATGGCAGAGAAAAATATTGCCATGATGACAAGCCAGTCCACGAAGTGTGAACCAAGTTGATATCCTCTGAAACACTGGTGTCCAAAAATCCTTAGGAGAGATCGCTGTGCTTGAATATCACTTTGCCAACTTCAAATGTTACATATATGTGTGGCAATGTTATGTAGAGGTCAAGAGAGAAAAAATAGTTACAAGGTATAGCTAAGTATTCATAAATTTACAATGTAGAGGCGATATTAAAAGGAGAGAAAAACCTCCAGTGTCTCTGCTGGCATGCTGAGTAGAGACAGGAGGCAGATACATCTGCAATTTTAAATTCTTCTAAAATAAGAAAACTCATCATTTCTAGACTCTTTATTTTTTAAATCATCTGTTGAGGTCATAAAATCTACTGAAGCCCTTTCTGTTCTCATTTCCAAAGTGATTTATTTATAAAACTATTCCAGATCCTGTAAGGTGGTTTTCACCAACAAGATGATACAACCTTGAAAGGGAGGGGAAATTCCGTTTCTGTCTTCAGGAAGCAGTAACCCAGAGTCATTCTCTGTGGGTGCTACATGAACATTAATTAATAATGAATGGAGGATACTTTACCATCTGTTCAGCACTGATTCAAAATATACTGTTGTTACTTAATTGGATTATGTTTAGTCCTGTAGTTTTCAGCTGGGTGAACACTAATGGCTGGATCTGTGAAATGCTCTGGCAAATCATAACTCCTGTTTTGAAATCCTTGTCTGGAGGGGTGGCTAGTTATCGAATGATAAGTACATCCGAATAGCAATGAAAGAAGGTCTTTTCTAACATTTGGTTTTCTTAAAGTGAGAAAGCATTCCCTCTTCAGTAGAATAATTCAAGTCACGTATAACAAGTGACAGCCTAGAGGAGTAGGAGCTTAGGAGGAAAGACAAGGAAAAAAGTTTTAAGGAAAAAAAAACAAATGGGATTTACATATATGGTAAGTAGCACAACACTGTCTCTCTCTTTTTTTGTCATTAACCCACCCCCAGCACTTCCTAGCACGTTTGTATCAGAGTTGCCGTGCTGCGCTGCCCTCCGTATGTGCTATAGTACGCAGAGGGACCAGCAAATAAAATTTCAATTCAGATATAAGACTTATAATCATAACATGATAGTCATTTCTTTATGAAGGAGAAATTGAGCTGTTTTTAAAATTACTTAAGGCAAGAGGCTTCTGAGAGGTTACATTACTTTTTTTTTTTCTAACTTTCAAATTAGAATTAAGAATAAGAAGTAAAGGTATTTACTTAGGTGCCCAAGGTATTTACTTAGGTGCTCCAAGGGGAGCTGTGGTTCAGGTTTAGTGTACTCTTTTTCAGTTCGTGGATTGCATGCTAGAGTAATTTATCAACAGCCCCAAGTGCTTTATTTGCCCCAGTGACGGACTTTATTAAAGGTGTGATTCCCCCTAGTCCACTTTCAGCTGCTCCAATGTGGCATAACCACCTTAGACATTTAAGACACCCTATTTAAAAGACAATCAAAATCATGCTCCCATGAGGCAGTTAGCAGAAGCCAATTGCTAGAGTTCCAATCCTAGTTCCACCTCATATCAGGTACGTGACCTTAACCTCTGTAAGGCTCAGTTATCCCTCAAAAGACAAGTGAACACTTTAATAAAATCTACATCACAAGGTCAGTTTGAGTATCACACTAAATAATGCATACAAGGTGTTTTGTACAATACCTAGCATTTCCCATGTTTTCTAAAACACGTGTAATATAGAAGCTGCCGACCACACCTCTTGTGCTATGGGAACCCTAACTGCTGTCACTCACCCAGGCCTCTCTGAAGGGTCATTTGTACATGGATCCCATGACTT
Source organism: Neophocaena asiaeorientalis asiaeorientalis (assembly GCF_003031525.2). Lineage (NCBI taxonomy): Eukaryota > Metazoa > Chordata > Mammalia > Artiodactyla > Phocoenidae > Neophocaena > Neophocaena asiaeorientalis. Next base: position 5,166,285 of record NW_020172817.1, on the reverse strand, counting down.
GAAGCCCGGCCAAGGTGAATCTGACCAGGGCAGGGAGCCTGGTACAAGGACAGGTAATCTATAGGCTGATGAGAGAGCCGTAAGGTGGCCTAAGGCTCAATCTTTGCTCTAAAGGTATAACTGCAATTAACAAAACCAACCGAAAAACGCTCTTGGGCAGGAAGAATGAGACATATCAGAAGAATACAGTGGTGACTATGGTAGAAGCTAAATGATACATATGTGGGGGACGGTCAGTATAAGACATGAGGGAACAGAAGGTACAAATAAGCAGAAGCACGAGTTAAGGAGAGAGTCAGCCTGTAGTGGCAACTGGTAGGAGAGGGCCAGACAGTGAGAACAGGAGTCAACACAGTGAGTTTAGAGCAGGACAAAATAAATGCTGGCTGCTAAGGAGGCCACAGAATATGCTGGCGTCTGTGCCATTCTCTCCAGCTGGGCCCATCCTGCCTGCGCACAGGCAAGGGCAGAGGGCGTATGTCTGGGGCAGAGGGCGTATGTCTGGAGGTCCATTGCCCAGATTACTCAGAAACCAGGTCCGCGAGCCTTCCCTTCTCCTTAGTCCTCGGGCTCCAGGGTTTCCACACAAGCAGCAATGCTGAAGAGAAGCCACAATGTAAAAGCATAGCTGCCTGCTTTATTGCCCCTGTGGACTTTGGCAGAGCCAGCAGGAAGAGCTATACTTTTCCAGTCCCCAGAAACTACCTGAAAAGCGCTGGCTCAAATCAGCCCTGTGTACATAGTGTCTCGGTCCCTGACTTTCTCTGATTCCCTGGCTCCCTCATCCAGACCTTCACTTCCTCGGTTCTTCCTACATTTGTATGTGCGCTAATTGCTACAGCAAGCACCTCATTCTCATAATATTTTCAGTTATTCTGTTTTCCTGACTAATACTACTTCTAACCCTAATTAATAATAATTTAAAGGGCTGGTGGGTTTTTTTGTTTGTTTGTTTGAGTGTTTACCTTATACCAGATGCTGGTCTGAGATTGCTACATGAATTCAATCTTTTATTCCCCACAAAAATTAAATCAGTTGGTATTGTCATAATCTCCATTTTATAGGTGAAGAAATTACAGGGCGGCAATTCTAAGTAATTAGTTCAATATCATTTCCCCTAAAGTTTATAAGTATGGCTGTTCATGTTTTATTTGCTTCTCACTATGTCATTACAATAAGTCCAAATACCCCATTTAATGTGTATGTGCGTTGGTTTCTTGAAACCTTATAAAAAGCCTGACTGAAATTCTTTAATCTATTTTCATATGTGTGTGTCCTTACATACTTTTTCTTTGAAAGTCAGTACGAAGAGATTACTTACTAATGCAGATTCATAAAGAATCACACTATGTCCAATACAAATGGCATTGATGTAATTAAGAAACAGGGGGCCAGTGTGGCATTGCAAACAGAAGCAGGGGCAAAGTGACAGGAGGTGAAGTCAGAGTAGTAGCTGGTGACAAGATCATATAAGGCCTAGCAGGATGTGGTGGGGATCTTGGTAAGGCCAACAGGACAGCAATCCTTTGCAGATTTTGAACAGGGGTAGGGCATAACACGATTTGTGTTTTAAATGGATAACTCTGGCTGCTATTTGGAGAAAAAAAAACAGTTGAGATGTGAGGGTAGAAGAAGGAAGACCAACTAGCAATCTGTTATAATCATCCAAACAATAAACATTGGTGGCTTTGATTAGACAAGAAGGGGTGAGCAGGTCAAGAAGTGATGAGATTCTGGCTCTGTTGAAGAGGTAACTGTCAAGATTTGCTGATGGCCTGGATGTGATGTGTGCATTACTTTTCTATTGCTGCACAACAAATTAGCACAAAATTAGCAGCTTAAAGCAGCAGCCATTTGTTACCCTGCAGTTTCTGTGCATCAGGAGTCCAAGCATGGCTCACACAAGTTCTGTCTTCAGGGCCTCACGAAGGTGAAGTCAAGTGTGACCTAGGCTACATCCTTATCTGAAAGCTCAAGGGAAGGATCCACTTTATAGCCTCCTCGGGGTGTAGGCAGAATTACTTTCCTTGAAGCTGTAGAACTCATGGCATCCTGCTTCTCTAAAGCCAGCAAAAAAGATAAAGAAAGACTCTGCTATTTGAACAATTCTCTGTCTTCAGGGAACGTCCAAGTCCTCTAATAATAGGCTCGCCTAACCAGGTCAGGGCCACCCAGGGTAATCTCCCCTCTGATTAGCTCAAAGTCAACTTCTTAAGGATCTGATCTCTTGACTTTTACCACACGACGTAACATAATCGTGGGTGTTATATCCCATGCACCGTGTATGCCATATTCTATAGCATAGAAGCACATCGTGGGTCCCCGAGGCCACAGCATGTTATTCCCCACTCACACTCAAGAGTAAAGGATTTCACAAGGATATGGATACAAGGGGGCAGAATCATGGGGTGCACCCTAGGGTATGACCACCAGAAATTGTAAGAGAAAAAGAAGGGGCCTGGATGGCTGCAGGTCTTTCACCCAAGCAACTATAAGAATTGAGCTTTCATTGACTAAAATAGAGAAGATGGAATAGAAGGTCTGACATGGGAGTGGAAACCCAAGAGTTTGGTATCAGGAATATTGTATTTAAGATGTTTATTTGACATACCAGTGGAGATGTCAAACTGGGCATATGCAAATTGCAGGCGACATGGGAAGACTGCATGACTGTCCAGGCAGAAACTAACATGTGGTACCTGCCTGGGTGAATTATCCACATTGCAGATTCCTTGCCTTCCATCTCGATAGTTCTGAAATGTGATTGGGTCAGTGTTCCACAACTGATCAGCCTGAGTCTGCTGACTCATAAAAGACTAAAAAAAAACAATAACAAGAACATATCAATTCACTGTAGCAAATGTCACTATAAAGCAGACTGGATATTCACATAAGTATAGTGAGCACTTCCCCTATACTGGTCTGGGGTGGACACTGCTAATCTAATGACTCCCATTTTTCTAGGAATAGACTATAACTGACTACTTGTCCTACCAATGGACATATTCTTTCCTTAACTCAGAAAATGTCCCCCTTTCTTTTCTTCTTACCAACCACTCTTGAAATATGACCTACTTCCATAAGAAGTAGTGGCTCATCACAATGATAATTTCTAAAAGGATGGAAAGGCTTTTTAATAGAAGGATGGAAAGTACAGGAACCTTGGAAAAGTCTCACCACTACCACATATCATTCTGAAATGTGTCCTGAGTAAGATGACTCCCTCTTGAGAATCCCCGCTTTGGTTTTTAATAGAATGCTGCTCTTAAATGTTATATATTAATTTCATAACTCTCCAAGAACAGTTTGTCACTTTATTTTAAATTCTCTTGAGGTTCTCCTAATTGTGGCCACAGTGTCCATACCTAATAAGGTATACATAATTTCCAATTTTACAGATGAAAAGTGAAGCTCAAAAAAGTTAAACAACATCCCTAAATCCCACATCTAGACAGGATCAGGGAAGTTCAAGCTCAAATCTAGAAAACCTCAAAGGCACTCATTCTTTCTTAAACAACTACAATTTTAAAACTGTGCTCTATGGAGGCTAGGGTATAAGGGAGTTATGGTGGCGGGGAGGTGGGGAATAAGTTTTAAAAATTAGGAAATTCTTTCTTCCTGTGCAGAATAATTAGAAGTTAGTTGAATAGTCCTAGAAAACAATTGTCTATCATTCTTCCAATATAGTTTCAATAAGTGGAATAAGCAGATTAATACATCTCCAAATCTCTATTTCCTCCTGAAATCACCATTGATCCTTCAATATCTAAGTTCAAATGACTCTTTAGTAAACCCCAGAAAAAATCAATAGCCCTCTCATAATGTTCAAGACGTGAATCTATTTTAGTACTTACTGTATTTATTATAATTATGTCCCTCTCTGGCTGTCTCCCTCACTAGTCTAGGAGTATCTTGAAGGTGGATGGTGTGTCTCAAGAAGCTTTATATCTTCAGCACCTAGGACAGTTCACCTGAGCCTAAAGGGACGGTTGAATGAATGAAGGAAACAATGAACAAATGAAAAAGCAAACGAACAGTGTTTTATGACCTATCACTGTCACTATTATTGCAATAATACAATGCCAAGGACAGAATTCTCCAAGATGGAATTTTCTTCTATTTGATTAAACCAAACAAGAAACAACTTAAAATGTAGATTCCAATTTACATCCTGAAATATGTATAGCTTTAAATAAGTGAAATGGCTCTTAGTTATGGAGTATAAGTTTACTCTGTGCCAAACACTGCGCTGTGCCCTTTACATATAACATCAGGGGTTTTTTTGTTTTTCCAGTACACGGGCCTCTCACTGCTGTGACTTCTCCTGTTGCGGAGCACAGGCTCCAGATGCACAGGCTCCAGATGCGCAGGCTCAGTGGCCCTGGCTCACGGGCCCAGCCGCTCCACGGCATGTGGAATCTTCCCGGACTGGGGCACGAACCCGTGTCCCCTGCATCGGCAGGTGGACTCTCAACCACTGCGCCACCAGGGAAGCCCTCATCAGTTTTAATCTTAACAAAAGTATGAAGAAGTAGGTATTACTATCTCCATTTCCATACATAGTAACTGATTCTCAGACCATCCTGCAAAAACCACACATTTAGCACATTACAGACAGGATTTAAACCCAGCCTGTCTGATTCTAAAGTTTATACTCTTCACCACTAGTTTATAATACCCTTAAAAATGCTGCTAAATAAATCAAGGTCTGTGGTAATTCAATGTGGAAGAAAAGATAAAACAGAATGAAAAGCTTATTGTTTTGCTTTAGTTTCTTTGACTCTTTGTTCAGTGCTTCAGGGTGTGTATACCTTGAATAGCTATTTTATTGGGGAACATTTAGAGTGACTCTCTGGGGAAGCTCTTTTATCACTGTAGCATCTCAGTGTGGCACTGGTTCCAGTTTGTCTGTCTGCTGTTTGTCTGCTGAAGCTGTTTCATCTGAGATTTCTTTGCATCTAATGTTCATGTGTGTCTTACACTGTGTCCAACCATTCTGGTAGTAGCATATGGTTAGTTTTGTTAATTGGGGTTTTTGTTATGCTGTGTCTGCAAAGCTTCTTTTAATTTATATTCAAATATTTGTCATCCTCTGGCAGCCTGTTTTGTGATGTCTGCGTTTGTTGTGTGACCCATGACTATAGCATGTTTTTCAAGCTGTGTTATGACACACCATTTGAAGATGCCCACCATGTGCTAGCTTCTTACTACAATATAGTTCCTGCTCTGCCTCCTTAACTAGCCAGTAGAGTTGGCCTTAGGAGAGGGTAGGGAAAGGCAAGAGTCATTGTTTCAGCCATTCTAGGCGACTAGATTGTTAGGAATGATACAGATGGGATGAAAGTTGGATTGTTTATCAGAGACAGAGCTCTAGATGATTCATGTAGCATCAAACAGCTATAAAAGCCTACCTTTTTAAGGAACCTCCATACTGTTCCCCGTAGTGGCTGTACCAATTTACATTCCCACCAAGAGGGCAAGAGGGTTAAATTGAGTTATTTGTAGTGAGGTGGATGGACCTAGAGCCTGTCATACAGAGTGAAATAAGTCACAAAGAGAAAAACAAATACCATATGCTAACACATATATATGGAATCTAAAAAAAAAGAAAAAGAAAAGAAAGGGCTCTGAAGAACTTAGGGGCAGGACAGGAATAAAGATGCAGACATAGAGAATGGACTTGAGGACACGAGGATGGGGAAGGATAAGCCGGGACGAACAGAGAGAGTAGCATGGACATATATACACTACCAAATGTAAAATAGACAGCTAGTGAGAAGCAGCCGCATAGCACAGGGAGATCAGCTCAGTGCTTTGTGACCACCTAGATATGGGGATGTATGGGGATGTATGTATATGTATCACTTTGCTATAAAGCAGAAACTAACAACCATTGTAAAGCAATTATACTCCAATAAAAAAAAAAAGCCTACCTTTTGTCAGGCTCTGTGCATGGGCCAGGCTCAGGAGATTTAGTAAAAGAAGATAAAGTAGGGACACCACCAAGAATAGTACTAATTCCAGACTTTTGAACCTAACTGCCTGCATTGGAATCTCAGTTCCACTAATTACCAGCTGTATGCCCTTAGACAAGATACTTTACCTCTCTCTGCCTTAGTTTTCTTGTCTATATAATGTGAGTGACAATAACCTATATTTCATAGGATTGGTGGAAAGATTAATGAACTAACACCTGAGCACTTAGAATAGTGCCTGGGACACAGTAATACTCAGTTAATATTACCCATCATTGCTATTACTTTCTTATACAATTTCTAATAAATATAGAAATCTGGTTAGTACAAGGGCTGTTGCAAAGCAGAAATAAAAAGTCCAAAAGAGTCTTACCAATATTTTCCAAACTACATTCTGGAGCAAATTAACAAATTTAAAGAAAAATGGTCCTGAGGTTACATACACGTGTAAAAATTCTGAGTTGAATAGATGACTGTACACATCACAAAGTCTGCAATAGGCTGACGTATATTGTGACTCTCCAAGAGGAAAGAGAATATGCAGCCCTCAAGTCTTTTGAATACAGGAATTTCATCTAGATGTACATCTTAAAGGACGAGTTTCCATATAAAATCCTTTAGGAAGTTCTATTCTGGGTAAAAATTATTAACAATTACAGCTAGCAATTAGAGGGAAGTTAGAGTTGCAGATATTAACCATATTCATAAATATTTAAGATTGAATTCTTGGATGTTCATGTGAAATTGCAATTATGTGACCCCCCCCACACACACACACACACACAGAATTAATCCACAAAGCAATCTTCGGTATTGCCACAGGAGACCAAATCCTGTGACATTTTTGGTATCTCGTTCTTTCTGGAATGACATTTCTCAGAGGAGAAGCCCTAAAGCCCCCAAATCTCCAAAATAAAAGAGATAGAAAATGCAGCTGGGATTCTGTAGACTCCTGACACCTCTACACTTCTCATGTGAAATCATGAAGATAGAGAATATTGTCTCCTGGCAGAGAATGTAAAAACCTATTGATTTGCTTGTTTGTCCTATAATTTATCAAATGTTTCTCTAATTATGGGGGAGTTGAAGAAGAAAGAGGGTAAAGAGAGGACCTAAGGGAATGTAATGACAGTAGCCAGAAAGTAATAATGTCTGGCAGGCAGCAATATATAGAAACATTTCCTCTTGGCTAAGGAACTCTTTTATTCGTCTTTTTTTTTTCTATAAAAAAAAAGTTTGTATGGAAATATTTGACCAGTTTTAATGCAAATATAAAGCTTAAATATTCCTTCTACACTGTGATAGATGCTAAGGGGAAAATGATGAGCGTGACACAACAGTCTCACACCTCTCCTCACAGGTAATCACACAATTTCAGTTCAGAGCACTGAGCAAGGTAGTTTAGGAGCTGGGGAAACACACGGATGAGTCATTTAAACTCAAGCTGGCTGGGGAACAGTCAGGGGAATCCTTCCAGGGGAAGTGAAAGCTAAGCTGAGGAGTAAATAGGAGTTAGCAAGGTGATGGTACGTGGGAGGAAAGATGAGTTTTACAAAAGAGAAAAGCCTAAGGGCAAGAGAAAGAAGAACAGGGCTGAGAACTAGAAATAAGTTTCATATGATTGCAGTGCAGAGTGTACAGGAGCAGAATGATGAGAGATGAGAGGGAGAGGGAGCCCTGGGCAGATAATGAATGATTTCATGTCAGGTTAAACAGCTTGCTTTTTCTCTTGAAGATCATAGGGAGCTATGGAAGTGTTTTCAGGAACATGATCAACTGCCCTTTGGAACAACTCTAGCTGCTATGAGGAAATGAGTTTGGTTGGGAACAATATTTGTAGCCAGAAGACCATTTAGGAGACTGCGTCTGTTTAAAAAAAAAAAAAAAAGGCAAGAAATGATGGTGGGAGAGATGTGAGAAATTCAGGAGGTAAAATGTGTGATTGGTTTAAAGTAGGAGATGAAAAGGGGAGGAAAGATTAAAGGATGACTCACAATTTCTTAGATGTGGATGCCACTCATTGATTTCAGAGGACAGAGAAGCAGAACAAAGGTTGAAGGTAGTTCGTTTAACATGGAGACGACCAATGGGCAGTTGGAGAAGTGGATCTGGATCTCGGTTGTGAGTCATCTATGCTGGAGACACGTTTGGGTGGTGCTTAAAGAGAGTGTATTGAGAGAGAATTTCTAGGCTATACCCTGAAGGAGAACCAGAAGACAAAGAACCACCAGAGAGACTGAGAAGTGATGAAAATAACTGGAAAAGGAAAATCAGCAAGAAGAATAAAAGCATGCTCAGCTGCATTGTGTGATGCTAAGTGAGAAAGGTTAAGCCTGGGAAGCATCCTTTAAGTGCAACACCATTTCCACTGTTTCTGTAAACCAGTAGCAACCACAGAGTGAGCTGAAGACTGAACAAAGACAAGGAAGCAGGGTGAGGCTGTGCTCTCCAGAGGTGGCTGTGAATCAAGGAAGAGCGATGTAACAGGGAGCCGTAGGAAGAGGCAAGATCATGGAATGAGGGTTTCTCCTGGGATCAATTTCATTTAGAGAGGAAAGCCTTGGATGTTCAAATACTGATGAGAAGGAGACAGTAGATAGAAAAAAAAGTTTTTTGGAATAGTAGATTGAGTAAGGCCTCTGCAGAGACAAGAAGGGATAAGATCCTGAGGTCAATAGCCCTTGGTTTTGTATTCATGTCAAAAAAATCACAGACGTACATCTATCATATCACCATTCCGTGGGCCTTTTGAGTCTCCTTTGTAATAGTTGTCTGTAGTGAGCTACATGCAGACAAGACCTGTAACTATCTTACTCATCATTGTACCCATCATACCCACAGATGATGCTTGGTAAACATGTAGTTAGATATAACAGGTAATTTCTAGTACTTCTATAATGGAGGGTTTAAGAAAGAGGACTTGGTATAAGGACCAGAGGACACAGCACAGGACCTAAATGTTTCCCAAACTTACTAGTAGCTCAAAAACATCCTTTGCTAACTCAAACCTTAAGATGTTACCAAGAGGCAACATGGCTTAGTGTATGTTCATTCCACTGCCTTTGGACCCAGTAGGCCTGGGTTTGAGTCCCATACTCTACCAGTTATTAGGAGTGGTGGACCTCAGATGCAGTGTTCAATATCTCTTAACCTCAGTTTCTTGCTCAGCAGAAGCTAGGAGGAAGATAGACCTGGCAGGGGGAGAGGCAGGAGCTGAAGCAACCCCAGAGCAACAGAACCCTCCAATGGGCTGTCAGGGAGCAAACATTCAGAACCAAGGACTGCATATATTAGCATCCAAAAGTTTTCAGGATTTGGTAAAGAAAAATCTAACAGAGCTCTACCAAATAGCTATTTTTAGGAACTTGCTTTATTCATAACTAAGGATGATTTTTAGTAGCATTGGAATTGTACATAAGACTGTTTAAAACATTTGTTCTCTTAAGCTCCTCTCCAGTGGACTGATGGTCCCAGCCCAGCCTCATATCACACAGCAAGTAACAAAGCTAGAATTCAAATCCATATCTAACATAAAACCTAGATCTCAAATCCCTCTTACAAATCTACTTTGAAAAGATAACCTATAGAAAGATGGGCAAGAGACTGAAAAGGCACCTCATGGAAAAAAAAAAAGATATCCAATAGGCAATAAATATATGCAATGATGCTCAACATTATTGATCATCAGGGAAATGCAAAGTAAATCCACAAGGAGACACCACCAAACCCTAACATAATGGGCGAAACTTAGGAGTTGCTGGAGTAGTCAGGCGTCTTATCTTTAGAACACAGGAGTCTTCTGGGGTTACTGTTTGCTTTCGTTTGGTTTGATTCAATTTACCTGTTTCAACCCTCAATTTTCCCTTCAGGGGCTATCTGCCAGTAGGGCGAATGTTATCTTTATTGCTATGTATTTATATATGGCATATTAATATCTACATATATCTATTTATTGAGTTCTACATTTCTGATATGTGCACTTTCTTGAAATATTATATCAGTACTTCAATAAAAATTCTCTAAAAACAAAGAAATAAATTTTCCTGCTCCTACTCTGCTTCTCTTCTCTTCGTCTTAGCTGATTTGTGGTCTACATACCCCACTGCACTGCTGTCCCTTTCTAGCTGGTGGACACTACCTTCTACCCAAGCCTTCCTCTGGAATGTGGTTGCCCTCAGTCTACACATCTTCCCTGAGAAGCCAGCTCCCCTTTCCTTTCCTAAGACCTACCCTCCCCCTTCCCACAGGGAACCCCTCTGACTGTGCTGGGTCTTCTCACAACCCCTTACTATGGTTTCTTTAGGAGAGGGGAAGAAGGAGCATGTAGTCCACCATAGGTTAGCTTTCTACATATTGGATCTATTTGCCTCTTATACTCTGTATATTTCAAAATGATGTTGATATGGACCTGGCTGTTTATTTCAGAAACTTTCCAGCTAACATTTTACCATCTGGGCCACTTAGAGGATGATAGATAGATATACACATGCCCACATATATATTAACATCTTTTGATGACATCATAATGCCTCCTTTATTATTATCCAGGTACACAAATACCCTGTTTTATTGTGATGTCTGACACCATGAGGCAGTATTGGCCGTCTATGCGATATTTCAGAATGGACTTTTTATTACACGGGGAAAAAGAGGAGAAAGCAGCTTTCTTAAATCAAGAAGTTTCTTCTTTTTAAATTATAGATATGCTAAAATAACATCTTGCTCTGTAAGCAGAAAAGTTCTTATAATTTACCTACAAGTAGTTATGAAGCTAATATGAGAAGCCCCTGTGATTATTTTTAAGATTACTTTGCTGACACCTACTGGATAGGATCTTTTACACAAACATATAACACAAGTGAAGCAATAAAGATTCCCTAGTCTAACTGGGATGCATGACATCTTTTTTTAAATAATGAAATGGATGGGATTAACTAATTAAATTAATTTCAATTCCTTGTGTGGTCTAGATTAATTTTCTTTCCTTTCGTTTTCTTTCTTTCTTTCTTCTTTTTTTTTTTATGGGCAGGAAATGTATAAAGATCAAATATTTCAAATTTTTTCAGCTTGGAAAGAAAAGATATCACTTTTCTTTAATACAATAATGAATTGAGAAAGTCTGTTTATACTTAACACGCTGTATCTAAATTGTCATGTTCCTGCTGGTAGATTTCCCAGTTTAACAAAACAGATGAGATGAAACACTATTATGTAATTAATCAGTTGGTATCTAATGAGAAGTTAATATGCTCTCTTTAGTCATTAGATAAAGTCCTTTTAATCCCATCCAGGTGATTATGAACATGAAATCCAAAATAAAACTAAAATTTATTTAATGGTTAACTAGAGGTAATAAAGCTATATTTTTTAGAGAAGGGATAAGATCCTGAGGTCAATAGCCCTTGGTTTTGTATTCATGTTTAAAGGGTTTTGTACTCTAGGGCACGAACCCTTGTCCCCTGCATCGGCAGGCGGACTCTCAACCACTGCGCCACCAGGGAAGCCCTAAAATTTTTTAATTTTAAAACCCTTAATACATTTACAGCTACAATGGAACTTAAAATTTATTTAGTCTGAACATTTGATTTTTCAATTGTACAAAGAGGGAAACCAGAACCTAAATCCCAGACCATGGCTTCATAGAGTTTCTACTGTATCATTGGCCCTTAAATATTGCCTTGTTATTTATCCCTTGATATCAACTCTTTGCATTATATAATGGATTAAGATCATTCATTCAACTCCTTGGTTTATCAGATGCTCACAATGGAGCAGATGATCTGGTGACAAATTTAGAAAAAAAAGTATTATCTACTGATGCATAATCAATAACCACAAACACAGCAGCATAAAACAACACATTTCTTATGCACAGTTTCTGTAAATAGTATCTATAGTTTCTGTGGGTCAGGAGTCCAAGCATGGCTTAGCAGGGTCCTCTGCCTCAGGGTCTGACAAGCCTGAAACCAAGATGCTGGTTGGGGTTGTGGTCTCACCAGAGGCTCAGCTGGGGGAGGACCTACTTCCAAGCTCTCTCAGGTTATTGGTAGAGTTCATTTCCTTGTAGCTGCAGGACCAAAGGCCTCATCTTCTTGCTGTTTGTAGGAAAGAGATTGCCCTTATCTCCTAAGCACTGCCTGGAGTTCCCTGTGTGTGGGCTTTCCGAACGTGGCTGCCCACTTCTTCAAGACCAAGAAGGGAGAGCAATACTCCCAAGACAGTGTTACAGTTTTATGTAGCATGACCACAGAATCATGCCGTACATGTAATCACAAAGATCCATCACCTTTGCCATATCCTATTGGTTAGAATCAAGTCACAGGTCCTACCCACACTCAAGAGAACTCTAGGAGGTGGGGATCTTGGTAACCACCCTAGAACCTGTCCCCCTCCACAAAAGACATCCAAAAATACTAAACTCGGGTTCATATCCATCTGGCTTTTAAAAATATGAAAGTGGCCACGTATACAATTTTGCCTGTAAAGTGCTAATATGTGTATGTTTAATTTAATATAAAATAACACCCAAGTGCTGCTGGTCCCTTGCACAAATGAAACAGCTCCAGAGAAAGGTCCTAGAGCTAAGCAACCTCTGACCAGTCACCACCAATAACTGCAGGAAGATTCCATCACTCCAAGGAGTCTGTGAATGCACTTCAGGGAGAAATGATAGATGTGACAGAGGAAAGCTTGCCTCAAAACAGCCACAAAATAAGCAAAAAGAATGAAATAAATCCATTTGCATGAACCCTACATAACACATAACTATTTTAAGTTTTAAAACTAATTCTTCTGGAAAGTGTACAACCAAAATATTTATTGCTGACAGTATACCACATTTTTCAACACCTCTTTCAATTGTCTTGATTATAGTTTTAAAATAACATTATTTGAGAGGCTTCTGCTATGAGCCAAGCAGTTATAGGCTTTTTCAACTTATTCGTCCTTCATTAATTCTTGGAGTTCATGGACTTGGATTTGAGAAGCACCATAGACAGTACTAGAACAGATGTAGGGAATGTTTTTCTGACATGAATAAGCAATACTTAGCTGTCTCCTATATTGCAAGCATTTGACTATGACAACATGTGGGGGTAATTTTGTGGCTTTAAAGATGAATTACAACTAACTAAGCACTGACTCAGCAAGTTAGCATATCACCAAGTTGATAATGGATATTCAATAATTCTTATTTAATCTTCAAAATAGCCTTGTAAGTCACAGTATTACCCTGACTTTATAGACGAGGAAAACAGTGCTTAGAAGTTAGGCAACTAGCTCAGCGTCAAGCAGATAATGAGTAGGGGTGTGCTGACTTCATATCCAGCACTATGTCCATCATAGAATAAACACCTAATGTTCTTCTTTTAAATCAACTTAATTCCTATGTCTTAAAATATCTAAAGGAAATGTCTTTGCTCCCAGTTGATACTATTTGCTGTAGTTGGCCAAAAGGCTTATACCCATGTCTGTTTTAAGTTGATTTGAAACGTGTGAGTGTGTACTTCACAATTATTTTTTTAATACCCATTGGATAAACAAATGAAATGTATAAAAAACAGAATGTTTGACAGTGGTGTGTAGAGAGGGGAGATCTCAGGTTGAGCTCTGGGCCACTGAGATCCACAGATTCCTTGGGGGCTGTGAGGCTCCCAAGAGAAGCTGTGGAGATTTCATGACAAGAAGCGCATTGTGGCAAATAGTGGAGCTATCAGTCCTCTATGTGTCCTGCACCTATATGTGGCAGTTTAGATTTTAAAATCCATATCTCTTGGAGGGGGAAGGGTAAGCTGTGATAAAGTGAGAGAGTGGCATGGACATATATACACTACCAAACGTAAAATAGATAGCTGATGGGAAGTAGCCGCATAGCACAGGGAGATCAGCTAGGTGGTTTGTGACCACCTAGAGGGGTGGGATAGGGAGGGTGGGAGGGAGGGAGACGCAAGAGGGAAGAGATATGGGAACATATGTATATGTATAACTGATTCACTTCGTTATAAAGGAGAAACTAACACACCATTGTAAAGCAATTATACTCCAATAAAGATGTTAAAAAAAAACCAACAATAAAACCATACCTCTTAAAATCAGGTGAGGAAGGATGAGTTATTCAATAGGTTTTGGAAATTGTCTATTTTAAAAAGTAGATTTACTTCACCCCAAAACCAAATTTTTACTGCATTATATATAATTGTAAAAATACCAAAAATATGATACTTCTGTGTTGGGAAAAGTTTTTCCAAGTGTATCACCAAAGTATACACAGACACAGACACACACACACACACACACACACACACACACACACACGACTGTAGACGTACTCTATTGTTCTGTCCTGCCACCATCCGTTGCCTCCTTTTTTCTAGTAAGAGAATACGTCTGATGATTTCAGGAATCATCCCTTCCTGTTGCTTAGTCCTTGTGACTCATCATCTCTACTCTGCAGTTTCAGATCAAGACCAACCCCTCGTCCATCAGAGCCACATCCTTCAGGACACTTCACATTCATGGAGATGTGACCTGAGCCAGGCCAGGCAAAGCCTTTTAAGGGATCTGCTAAAAGTCCGGGGAAAGACTCTCTCTCCTGGGTCTTGGGAACTAAAGATCCAGTATGTCTGAATCTGCTGAAGGGGTAAAGAAGGTTAAGGAGGAGAAAAGTGTTGAAGAGGGGAAGGAGGACAGCAGAAAAGATAAGAAAGCAAATGCAAGATGAAGGAGAAAAAGAAAAAGAAGACAAAGATGAAGACTCCTCCCTCTGCAACATATTTTTGGAATAAATTGTTTTAGCCTTAGGATGGTATTTGAGCCCCAAAATTACTTTGAATTATGGAATGGAAGGGAATTACCAATTTTCAATAGCTGAATTTCTTTAAATGACTATATTCAATCTTGCTGTTTTGGGAAATCCTTCAAAATTAAAACAGAAAAATGGTCTACTGATGGAAGTGAAAAATACTTTCATTAAGAAAGGAAGCTGTGAATGTGTGTGTTTTCTATTTTGTTTTATCCTATACAGGAGTCTAACTAAGAACCTTTTCCATTTCCCTTCATCACTCGTTATTGAAATTCATGGGGTTTGAAGGAACCTTAAGGATAATGAGGAGGATACGATTTATTACTATTCAGAAAATTTTACTGATCAGAGAAACCAAGAGCTTATGTTAGCATAAAATACTTAACATCACATTCTGTATTTGCCAAAATGGATGCACAATTATATCAACTAAGTTATACTTAAACCATTGTTGGAATAATTTATCTATGAAAATTAACTTGAATAACATTACAATCAGTGGAAGGACTGTGAGAGGGGAAAGCATAAATAGCATAAGTAACTAATGAAGTGAAATAGTAAGTGAAAAGGGACTGTAGTTCACACTTAGAAACAAGTTAGGGCTGTGTGTTTTCCCTTCACATGGAAGATGAGTACAAGTGATCTGGTGTGCAAATGTCACTGATGGTGGAATGGCTGAACTCCTGGGTTTCAGGGTATGGCTTTATTTTAGACCAACCAGTGTCTTCCTACATGCTCTGTCCACATTCTTGTCTCTGCAGTTTCCAATATTTGTGGAAGATTCCATCTTTTCCTGGTCATTTTCAGTTTTGAGAACAATTTCATTCAGGTAACTATTAAAGGCACATATTCTCACTCCTCACATATACAAGTAGAAGAACATTCATTGAAAGAAGCTCTCATCTCTCTTTTGTGCCTCCCTCATTACTTCTTTTTTTTTTTTTAATATTTATTTATTTGGCTGCGCTGGGTCTTAGTTGCGGCATGTGGGATCCAGTTCCCTGACCAGGGATCGAACCCGGGCCCCCTGCATTGGGAGCAAGACGTCTTCACCGCTGGACCACCAGGGAAGTCCCTCTCATTACTTCTGGAGTAGTAATCGTCCAGCTCTTCTGTGACTGGGTGAGCAAGTTGATTCTCTGATAAGGTTTTAGCTGGGCTGTATCAGACACAATAAAAGCCTTATTCTCCAACCAGCTTTATCTGTCAAAAGTTGAAATGATGCTGTATTTTAAATTTCCCTCTTTCCAACTCCTAAATCATTCAGTTGATTTACATAAAGATCAGGCAAGGAAGAAGGATGTTAACTGTTGGCTTCCTGAATCCCAATGATAAGTGAGATGCCCTTTCAGTCATGAGAATTATGGCCTAATATTATATTTAATTCGAAACTTCTCCTCTTCCTTCATACAGGCTTGACCCATTGTCCACGTACCTCCAGTGGGAAGGTGTGGTTCATTCTTTCATTCTTCTGATCTCTATTCACTAGGCAATGCCCACCCTTCCAGGCCTCTGTGATGGCCCTACTCAGCTCTCCTTCCTCACAGCCAAGGGTTCCTGCACCACAGCAAGCTGCTGTCTTGGGAGAGTTCTTTCAAGATAGTTTGAGCCCAGTCACCCATCAGGGAGGCAGTATGGCAGCCAGACTCACAGTATTTAAACCTGAGTTTTTCGTTTACCATCCAAGTGACCTTGAACAAGTCTCAGTGCCCCATACATAAAGTAGAAAAGCTAAATTACCAATATCAAATGGTTGGTTAAGGATTAAATGAGTTAATATACATATAAAGTGTTTAATATAGTGCCTTGCATTTTGTACTTGTTATGTAAGTGTTAAATAAAATTAAGATGCCAGGGTCCCTTTCCAGGAGGTACTCTCAATCTTTCCAGGGGTTCTCTTGGTGCCCTTCACTTGCCTGGGATCAGAAGCAGATCCTCAGCACTATCCCTAGGCTGACAACCTCCTTCTCTCAGGGATTCCTTCCATGAACTTCCATTTAGAGTCTAGACTTCTGCTTTTATAGGTTAGATGAAGTATAGGGGGAGTTTCAAAGGACCAGCTTGGCTATCTCTTAGCAAGTCCTGGGATGGGGGTATCTGGCTATGGTCTTTATGATGTGAACTACTAAATGCCAACTTACAAACATAACCAACATTCCGGGGAACAGTCAATTACTTATGGAAAGCTTTCACTACATGCAGCAGAATGTAACACAGTGACTGAACTGAAAACCCTCAAACAATATGAGTCAGCTCTGGTTAAACCACATCAGATTAAGGAGGTAGAGTATGAGACACCTAGTTAACAGAGATGCATGTCTCTCTCTACCTCTCTAGTCTCTCATCTCAGCATCCCTATACTCTTTCCCTCTGTTCTCACTGAACTATTTTTAATTGCTTAAACCTCACTTTTCACACCTCTCTGCTTCCCTGCAGCTCCTCTGCAAGGCGTGCCCTTTCAAGCCCTCTCTTTTTTTTTTTGCGGTACGCGGGCCTCTCACAGTTGTGGCCTCTCCCGTCGCGGAGCACAGGCTCCAGACGCGCAGGCTCAGCGGCCATGGCTCACGGGCCCAGCCGCTCCGCGGCATGTGGGATCTTCCCGGACCAGGGCACGAACCCGTGTCCCCTGCATCGGCAGGCAGACTCTCAACCACTGCGCCACCAGGGAAGCCCTCAATCCCTCTCTTAAGAAACCTTATGCTGCTGCCCAGAAAGCAAGTCATTCCCGTAGCCCCTGCACGCACCCCCGACTTCGCCCTTCGCACACAGTTGCCGTGAGTTCTCCCTATGTTTGTTTCCTATAGGAGACAGGGAGGCCCTCAGGTGCAAGAACAGTCTTCCTGTCTTGGGGTCCCAGCACATGGCATGGCGCCTGGCTGGTTTTAGTAAATAAGTGGTATAAGATCGTACATCATGGAGGAATCTAAAAAATACAACAAACTAGTGAATATAACAAAAAAGAAACAGGCTCACAGATATAAAGGACAAACTAGTGGTGACCAGTGGGGAGAGGGAAGAGAGGAGGGGCAAGATAGGGGTAGAGTATTAAGTACAAACTGTTATGTATAAAATAAGCTACAAGGATATATTGTACAACACAGGGGATATAGCCAATATTTTGTAATAACTATAAATGGAGCACAACCTTTCAAAATAGTGAATTACTATATTGTACCTCTGTAACTTATATAATATACAGCAACGGTACTTCAATAATTTTTAATTTTTTTAAATAAAAATAAACAAAATATTGGCTATTTAAAAAAAGATCATATATTATGGGATAAAACTTTGTTCATCTGAGACCTGGATTGCAGAATTTGTCCTGAGAGAAAGGAGCTAACTTGACTCAGTCATCACCTTGATGGGCCACTTTTGTATGGAGAAGAGGAGTAGGGGTAAAAACAACTAAATTTTTTTTTAAAAAGCAAGAGTTGTTTGGGATCAAATAAAAAGCAAGGAAGGAGAGGAGAGGAAGTCAGGCAAGAGAGAGGCTGAGCAACTGCATGATGGGAAGCTGGAGACTGAGTAAAAGAGATGCCCAGTAAAAACGGCATGGGCAGGCAGGACTTCCAGAATGGCCAAGTGACAGTGTGTAACCTCAAAACAACATCCATTTAACTGGTGAGATTATTTTTTTAAAACAAACGTGTATAGTCTCTGGAAATTGTCATAAGCAAATAGCATACAGCAAATGGAGAAACGTGTATTAAAGAAAATTCACTAAATCTCAGTAAAAATGGTGAAAGTGTGGCATTGAACTACGATGTGTTCCCACCCTCACCTCCATCTGTGTGTTTTGAAATCTTTACACCAGGAAGGTTCATTCAAGAAGATGGGGCTTTCTCTCCGCTCTCTCAGCTCCCAGTCTAAGGCTAAGGTTTCACCTCAGGAGGGCCAGGTTACTGCTGTTTCTCAACACCCCAGTTCTCTGTTATAGAAACTCTATTCCCAGTGGGCATGGTGGAGGGGATTGAGGCTTCCTACCTTCACCCTACAGTCACTTTGGGGCAGAAGCTCTATCCCCAGAATGGCAGGTTCAAAACATTGGGACCCCATCACCTCCTCCTTGCTTATAAAGTAGAGCTTGTATGCTTGGAAAAGCAAGACAATAGACCAGGGGTGCCCTCTTGCAGAGCAGGGAGTGTCACTTGGGTTTAGCCCAGAGAGAGAGGCAGGACTTATGGACAAAGAGCTGCACAGCTCTGCCTGAGGGAACTGACTTTATCTGGAACAGAGTATGAAAAATTGCATACCTAAGTGTCAAAAACAATAGAGATATTGGTGGTAAGCAATTAAGAAAGGCAGGTAGTTCCATAATATCAGTAGCAACCAATGAAATGAAAGAGCAGTAGAACTTTAACAAAGAAAGCCAAGGAAAGAGATGGCCAAGAGAACCTCCCAGAGGTTGCAGTCAACTCGGGAACACTGTGTCAGCATTCGACTGCCTCCACTCAGGAGCAATAAGAGCAGGGCGTGGGGTAAACTTAAAAGCAATCTCTAAGCCACACAAAGAAGCATCGGCAAGGGGCAGAAGCCTTATTGTCACTAGAGGCTTAGTAGGCCCCACATGTTTTCAAACCCTGTCTAAAAAGTAAGCTGTTCTAACCCAGAAGCAACTCCTAGGAAGCCAGGTTTCAAAATAAAATCATACTTATCCTTCGTAGTCTGGAAGACTACACGTCTTCAAAACTGCACCGTCTCAAGGGTGATAAGAGAAGGAACCTGCAAACTACTGGTCCCGGGCTGAATATGGGACAAAAATCACAAAATCCCTAAAATGTGAAAGCAGTCTCAAAGCCACTCATATATCCAATGAAAAAGAAGGAACTTCTAACTGGCTGAGAAGCTAAAGCACAACTTTTGACCAATGACACAGAAGCTGATGCAGGAGCCACACCTAGGTAGCTAGGCTATAAGACAAAAACAAAGGGGGAAAAAATCTAAGCAGGGACATCTGAGCCTACCGACTGCTACCACTACTGACAGAACTAGTTCAGCCAAGTCTCTAAACAAATAAACAAGTGATGAAACAAACAACTAAAACAAGCCCCGTGGGGGAGGAGTAGAATCAGTATCCTGACTGACTACAGTTTATTATCTAAAACTGTCCCTTTTCCGCAAAAAATTATGAGACATTCAAAGAAACAGAAATTTGACCCATGCCCAAGGGTAAAAAGCACGCAATAGAAATTGCCTTTGAGGGGATCCAGATGTTGGACTTAACAAAGATTTCAAAATACCTATTATAAATATGTTCAAATAACTTTTTAAAAGCCCTGTTTAAAGAATTAAAAGAATTCATCAAGTAGAGAATATTACTGAAAAGATAGAAATTTTAAAAAGAATCAAATGGCAATTCTATCAATAGAATTGAAAAGTACAACGCTGACCTTTTTTTTTTTAAATCACTAAAGGAATGTGTATTAGTTTGGTAGGGCTTCCATAACAAGGTACCACAAACTGGGCAGTTTAAACAACAGAAATTTGTTGTCTCATAGTTTTGGAGGCCAGAAGTCTGAAATCAAGATATTGACAGGGTGGGTCCCTTCTGAGGGGAAAATCTGTTCCAGATCTCTCTCCTAGCTTCTGGCAATCTTTAGCATTCCTTGACTTTGGCATCACCTCAATCTCTGCTTTCATCTACACATGGCTTTCTCCCTGTGTGTGTGTCTCTGAGTTCAGATGTCCCTTTTTCATAAGGACACCAGTCTCATTGGATTAAGGGCCTACCCTACTCCAGCACGACCTCATCTTAATTAATTTCATCTGCAACAACTCTATTTTCAAATAAGGGCATCTTCTTTACACAGTCCAACCCATAACGGAGTGCAAAAGTAGATTTGATTTGACATAAGAAAGAATGCGCAAACTTGAAAATAGATCAATAGAGATTATAAAATCTGAAGAATAAAGAGGAAAAAGAATTAGGGAAGATGAACAGAGCCTCAGAGAAATGTAGGCTTCATTAAACACACCAACATATGCACAACAGAAGTACCTGAAGGAGGGGAGAAAATATATTCAAAGAAATAATGCCTGAAATTGATTGGAACTAGAGGGTTGGAAGGGGCAGCAAGAAAATAAGTGGGAGGCTGGAGAGTAAGTGGGGTAGAAAGTAGCTACAACATGTTTTATAGCAGCAATATCTACTCAATTTTAATTTTTACTATCTGTGGTGCTTTGTTATTTTGTTACCATATAACCCAAACCTTCAGCAAAAATCTACTATACACAACAGCCATGTGCAACTAGTGTTGGGGAAATTAAGGAAAAGAACCACTGAGATAGGAAAGAAAGCACTGGGCACAAGTAGCAAAATGGAAGGAAGATCAAGAAATCAAAGCCAGGGCTAACTGAGCCAAAGCAGCCAGGAATCATCTGAAAGATTGCAAGAGATGTTGGGCTTCCTCTTAAGACTACACTTAAGATGGGGTTTGAACCACTTTTAATGGAATCTTCAGGGACAAGGTTAAAACCAGCCAGGTTGAAATTTTTATTATAAGTTCAAAAATGGAGAATATAGTTATCGTCCAAATGGTATAAAAGTTCTATGGAGAAAGAACTTGGTCTTAGTTGCTTTTTTATAACTTTTTTGTTATTTTGTTACCATATAACCCAAACCTTCAGCAAAAATCTACTATACACAACAGCCATGTGCAACTAGTGTTGGGGAAACTAAGGAAAAGAACCACTGAGATAGGAAAGAAAGCACTGGGCACAAGTAGCAAAATGGAAGGAAGATCAAGAAATCAAAGCCAGGGCTAACTGAGCCAAAGCAGCCAGGAATCATCTGAAAGATTGCAAGAGATGTTGGGCTTCCTCTTAAGACTACACTTAAGATGGGGTTTGAACCACTTTTAATGGAATCTTCAGGGACAAGGTTAAAACCAGCCAGGTTGAAATTTTTATTATAAGTTCAAAAATGGAGAATATAGTTATCGTCCAAATGGTATAAAAGTTCTATGGAAAAAGAACTTGGTCTTAGTTGCTTTTTTATGACAACACATGGTTTCAAAATATGTCTAAACAATGAGCTGCAGAGCACATGAAACCATATGGCTTTTTTCTTGCATCAGATAAATGTGTGTTTTTCTTTTAAGGGTGATTTAATTCACATCACATTTTCACATACTTTGGGGAATGGGAGTAAGTCGAACGTAACAACCGTAATTTCTCCTGTAAGATCATTTCCACATCTTTCAACGTGAATCTTCTCACCAGAGGGAAAGAACTCCAAATTGCTTGGCTGCATGCAGGCTCACTTCATAATGCATCAAAACTTCAGATATACTCCAGCAGGGAGCCATTCCAGAAGAGACCCACCATTCACATCATTTCAAGTCTCTTCAAAAATTGTGTACTCATTTTGTTCAAGGCAAACCCTTTTGTGTAAAAAATAAACACATTTTAATCAAGATTCTGTAAATCTTAGATTTGAGGACATCTTTGAACTGTAAACAAATATATATGAATGAAGAGAAGAGTGAGGTGAACTAACAGGAAAGTCTTCCCTTGAGTGCAGAGAATGTCAACATTGGGGTTTTTCTATTTTTAATGACATGTACCATGGCAACTGTCCTCTTTTCCTCTTTAACACAATAAAAACAGCATTATTCTTGAATGAGAAAGACTAACATTAATGTCATCCTTTTCCTTGGAATAGAAAATTATTTTTCCTAGTGTTAAGCAAACCTGAGACTTAGATTCAGCAAAGTGAAAGCACTGCTGAGAAATGCGCAGTGGAAGCTCCCGGACCCCAGTCAACCTGTAGATGGAGGAATACCTGATAGAGAATGTGTTGTCTCCAAGCGGAATTTCAGGGTGAGCTGATAAAGACTAGTTGAGATTAATGAGGGTGATACAGCCCTGAAGCCGGAGCACCTACAGGAAGGAATGTAAGCACTGCAGCCAGGAAGACATCATTTACAGGCTGTGTGAACTTGGCCCCTGGCCAAGCTACCTTTTTTGCACCTTGTTTTTCTCACATGTAAAAGTAAGAATACTTTTTAACCTCACAAGGTTTTTCTGGGGCATAAACGAGACACTGCGGATAAAACACCTATATGCTAATGTAGTGCATATAGGTTTTTTTTCCTACTGTCATCCCCAACTTATAAAATAGGTTTAAGATAAAATCTTTACAATCAGAGATCTAAGATAAAATCTTTACAAATCAATGATCAAAGGACTGATCATTTTGTATAAATATTTGTTCTAAGAAGAGTATTTTTGTTGTTAATAAACACATCACGCGGAGAATTCATGACCATAATTTAGAATGAAAGGAGAGTTGAGCTGAAAACAATGTTTGATGCTCAGATAAAGGAAAGTAAAGAGACAACTCATGTCACCTAGAAGCATCACACCTAGTAGCACTTCCTGAGAAATTGTTAATT
The DNA here is from genome assembly GCF_003031525.2 of Neophocaena asiaeorientalis asiaeorientalis. Classification (NCBI taxonomy): domain Eukaryota; kingdom Metazoa; phylum Chordata; class Mammalia; order Artiodactyla; family Phocoenidae; genus Neophocaena; species Neophocaena asiaeorientalis. Next base: position 5,143,111 of record NW_020172817.1, on the reverse strand, counting down.
TAAATCAGTAGACATGAAGTTATTAGGAGACAGAAAATGCCACAAAGCCCCTGTAACCCTTTCATAGACTCTTAACAGGTCTCTACCCTCCTGCAATGCAGCGTGTCTACTTGTCAGCTTTTTCATCTATGCAAATAAACAGGAGACAGATGGTAAGGGTTATACTTGTGTTCTGGTTCTAATTGCCTTATTGTTTTTTTAATTTTCTGCAAAATAAATTCATTTCATTAGCCAACATTCAGACAATTGACTAACTGATCCTTTTAGCAAGTCTACAGTATTTATCTAGGACAATATTATTTTAAAATGCTGTTTTTAGGGCATCCTATAGGGCTGATGTTAAGTAAATGACTAACTTGGAGAAATTGAGAACATACTATAAACTCTTGGGACTTACAGGGGCTGCTGGAAAGCAGGTTTCCCTGTGTCCTTAGTGAGCCAACATCCATTTTGCTGTATGAAGAAACAGAACATCATAAATGCTTAATGGCACATCTGGGAAAAGGCAGATCTGACCCAGATTACAGGCTCCACTCCTGCTAATTAAGTGGCTTTGAGCAAGTGACCCAGACTTTTTCAACCTTGTGTTCTTCGTTTGTAAAACAGGTGCTGACAAAAATACCTGCATTGGGCTTCCCTGGTGGCGCAGTGGTTGCGAGTCCGCCTGCCGATGCAAGGGACACGGGTTCGTGCCCCGGTCCGGGAAGATCCCACATGTCGTGGAGCAGCTGGGCCCGTGAGCCATGCCCACTGAGCCTGCGCGTCTGGAGCCTGTGCTCCACAACGGGAGAGAAAAAAAATACCTGCATTATAGAGTATTTATGAGGTTTGAATAAGTTAATACCAAAAAGAACTTACTCAAACTTTAATGTTCAGGCAAATCAGTAGGAATCCTGGTAAAATGCAGACTCTGATTCAGTAGATGTAATTCAAGACCAAGATCATGCACTTCTACAGGGTCCCAGGTGTTTCAATGCTTTTGGTCTCCAGACCATCTTTTCAACAGCAAGGCTTTACAAAAGCTTTCTCAGGTCTGGCACATTGTAAATACTCAGTAAATATTTGCTTTATTATTATGATTAATAATTAATTAAGGGCCCCAAATCAAAGAACTCTGCATGCAGTCCTTCCTTTCAGCTATGGAATGCCTTCATAATCCCCTACTAACCCACAGAAATAGTGTTTTTCAAGAAAAGTTTGCAGACAGTAAAATTAAAATAACATTGGGGTAGTAGGCTAAGTAATGGCCACCCAGAGATATCATGTCCTATGTCAGGAACAGATATGCAGATACCTGGAACGTGTAAATGTTACTTTATAAGGAAAAGGGGCTTTTGCAGATGTGATTAAGTTTAGAATTTGGAAATGAGGACATTATCCTAGATTATCTGGGTGGGTCCTAAATGCCATCACAAGTGTCCTTGTAAGAGAATGACAGAGGGACACTAGACATACCTACAGAGGAGAAGGTGACACGAAGAAGGAGCTAGAGATTGGAGGTAGGCGGCCAGAAACCAAGGAATGCTGGCAGCTGCCAGAATCTGGAAGAGGCAAAGAAGGATCCTCCTAGAGCTTCCAGAGGAAACAGAGAACTACTGGCACCTGGATTTTGGACTTCTGGGGGCCAGAACTGCAACAAAATTTATTTCTATTATTTAAGCCACCAAGTTTGTGATACTTTATTACAGCACTCATAGGAAATGAATACAATTGGTTTAAGTAAAATGTTTATATGTATACAAGTTAAGTTGCTAATCACTAGAAAGCTAAGCATTTTTACAGAGTAAATTTTTTCTCTTTGCTTAAGTAAAGGGTCCGACCTTCATGAAAGCCATAAAGAGATTGATGGCATATTAACAATGAGATTTTATTTTAGGAAATTAGAAAAATCCTATATTCTGCTTCCACACAAAATGTACAAAGTTTCAAAGAAAGTGGCCCCCATTCTAATGGTGAGAAAAAGCCAGAAACTATAAAATCATAACTTGTGTGAGATAAAGACCTGGAATTGAAGAGACCTCTGTTTTGTGTGCTTCACTGGCCTAGATTATTATTTCACCTCTCAGGAAACACTCCCCTAATTTTCACGGAAGCATTTTTGTGATGTAGAAGGTGGTTGACCTAGAATATATCTGAGGCCCTTCCTGTCCTCCATGCCCTGGAAGAGGCCCTGACTCAGCTATGTTCAGCCTTTCACATCTGAGAGCACCAGATTTTATCAGAAGACATCCTGCCTGCCATCCCTGAAAGAAATGGAAAAAGGAAGTGGATTATTTGGTTATCACAGTTTTGTTTTCAAATTTAACCATATGTTAAAAGGGTTTTAAAGAAAAAAGCTGACAACCCAGGGCTTCCCTGGTGGCGCAGTGGTTCAGAGTCCACCTGCCGATGCAGGGGACACGGGTTCGTGCCCCAGTCTGGGAAGATCCCACATGCCGCGGAGCGGTTGGGCCCGTGAGCCACGGCTGCTGAGCCTGCGCGTCTGGAGCCTCTGCTCCGCAACGGGAGAGGCCACAAGAGTGAGAAGCCCGCGTACTGAAAAAAAACAAAAACAAAAAAACCTGACAACCCAGAATTCTATACACCACAAAAAATTTTAGGTGAAATACTTTTCTGGACAACATAAGCTGAAAAATGCCAGCAGAAACATTCTTCAAGTAATGTTCGAAATTCATCAAGCAAAAGCGCTATGATAGCAGATGCAAACTCACATGTACACAAAGAAAGGAAGAGTGAAGAAAACGGGGACAGAAAGTCAGATAAATACATTTTTTCTTATTTTTAATCATTCTCAAAGGCAACTGGCCAAGATAAGATTGTTGCAGTTATGGGGCTTAAAAGTAAAGTGTATACCAATTATGGCGGAAAGGATGAGAGAGAGGGACTGTAAGGTTCTGATACCTGAAGCGATGTAATTTGAAAGTAGACGGTGATAAGAAAGAGTGTACATTGTAAACCCTTGTGAAAGAAAAATTGCCCTGGACAATTGTTAAAAAACAGCAAGGAGGACTTTATTGACGACTATTGCAATAGCGGGAGAGAGATTGAACTCAACTCCATAGAAACAAAAGGCAAGAGGATTTTTACACACTGGGTGAGCTGATGGAAATTAGGGCAGGACGTGAGGGGGAGATTTTATTGATGTGAGGAGGCAATCTGTGTTGGCTAATTGTTGCTTATTGAAGTTAGGCTCCTACCCTCCCACAAAGACTAGGAGGCAAGGTCCCATCGTCCTTGAGGATCACATTCCAAAGGGAGGGCTCCCAGGCCCTTGAGAAAGACTTACCTCTCAAAGGCTCAGAGAAAGAAATTACAAGAGAAGGGAAGACAGGGCCCTGTAGTCAGGAATTAGCCTGTCTACACTTGGGTCAAGGTGAGAGGTCAGTAAGGCCATCTTGGTCACCCTAGGACAACCATCAAAAAGAAAGGAAAATGAATGAGTTGTAACTAATAAGCCAATAGTGGAGATAAAATGGAGTCATAAACAATAGTCAACAAAAAAGTAGACAGAAAAAGAAAAAAAAGGAAGAAGCGATGCAACAAACAGAAAGCTAGTAAGATGGTAGATTTAAATCGTCATACCAATAATTACATGAAATATAAATGGTCTATACACTTCAATTAAAAAAGACATTACCTGTTTATTATTAAAAAGAACAGAACTATATAAGAAACCCATTTTAAGTGGGAGGTTGGGTTAGCAGATGTAAGCCATTATATATGGAATAGCTAAACAACAAGGTCCTACTGTATAGCACAGAGAACTATATTCAGTATCCTATGATAAACCATAATGGAATGGAATATACTAAAAAAAAGAATGTATGTATATGTATAACTGAATCATTTTGCTGTACAGCAGAAATGAACACAACGTTGTGAATCAACTATACTTCAATTTAAAAAAAGAAACCCATTTTAATTATAAAGGCACAGATAGGTTGAAAAGAAAATAAAATGATGGGAAAATGTAATCAAAAGAAATCTGGAATGGCTAGATTAATATCAAACAAAGAAACATCAGGAGAAGGAATATTACCAAGAAGTATCACACAATAATAAAGGAGTCAATTCACCAGGAAGACACAAGCATCCTCAACGTGTATGTATGTAAAAACAGAGCTTCAAAATCCACGAAGGGATATCACATAGTGTCTTGTCAGCAGCATTGGTACCCCCTAGGAGCTTTGCTAGAAATGCAGAGCCTGCCCTACTGATTATAATCTGCATTGATAACAAGATCCCCAGGTGATCGGAGCAAACAGTAAAATCTAAGACTACTGATATAGTGCATCATGTCACATTTCTAATAAGGAACTCCGATGATATGTGTTCATAGCAGAAAAAAGAGAGGGTAACTATGTGAACTGATGATATGCTGATTAATTTGATTGTAGTGATTATGTCACATGTATACATATACCAATCATCAAATTTCATACCTTAAATATATACAATTTTTAATTGGCAATTAAACTTCAACAAAGCTGGGGAAAATAGTCAATTAAAATATATATTCCTCCACAAACGCTGCAATAAGATAAAACAAATCTATAAATCTATACATAACTCAGTCTAATAATTTCAATTACCTTAATTTTTTTTTTTTTTTTTTTTTTTTTGCGGTACGTGGGCCTCTCACTGTTGGGGCCTCTCCCGTTGCGGAGCACAGGCTCCGGACGCGCAGGCTCAGCGGCCATGGCTCACGGGACCAGCCACTCCGCGGCATGTGGGATCGTCCCGTACCGGGGCACGAACCCGTAGTCCCCTGCATCGGCAGGCGGACTCAACCACTGCGCCGCCAGGGAAGCCCTACATCTTTTTCTATGTATCGCTCACACATGTCAGGCTATCCAGTCATAAACTGAGATCATATAAAATTACCTGCCTGAATAACTGCTTATTTTCTGTGTCTCGTCCTCTTATGTGAATGAAATCAGGGACTGTGACAATTTTTTTCCCACCATCATTCCACCAGGGCACCAGAGTGCCTGACACGCAGGAGGTGCAAAATAAATATCTTTAATAAATCAGTATTGAGACAGATGAAAAAGATGGCTCTATCACCCTGCTATGGCAACGGGACCCTCACTGTAGTTTTCTCCACATCCAAGGTGGTCAGGCACTCTCTCCATCAACTGGAAAATTCAGTCAATTGGTCTTCCCTTGATCCCCTGATTCAGTAGGATGCTGAGCACCCTTCAATGGGTGGGAGCTGGGCAGTGGGGAGTGGAGGTGAAGCAGGAAGGGGCCTCACTGGCATCTCCACGCTTTAGTGATGTCCCTTGCTGAATTAGTTCCTAAAAATTTCTAGCTGTTTTCATGGTGCTCTTTTCTACTTTGGGTCTCCAAAACTCATACACATATACCTATGGAGTATATCACAAAATTATATAAATTATACATTTTCAAGTTATTTGATTAAAAAAGCCAGTTTGGGAAGCTTATTTCTGGTTACTCGATGGCACTCACCCCCTTGTTCATAAATAGCAATTACAATTCAGACATTCATTAACAACTTTTTATTAATCTGCATTATTTTTACATTTTCATTATGTATTCTTCAAAATAAAATGATTGTTTTACAGCAATTCACACAAATCGACTGATACATTAATTCGGACCAAAAGAAGCTACTCAAATGAAAATAGCATTGTCCAGGATGGGTAGGTATCACATGAACCACTCAGGCCTAATTCTCATCATACTTAGCATAAAATGATACTTGTCACAGAGCAAATCCTAGTGAGAGGGACCCACACTGGTCTCCTTGTAACCCTTCCTCCCTATAAAAAAACGTTTTATCATTGGAAGCATGAAGTTACACAGATCTGAAGTTACCCAATTCTGTGCTGCAATTCTAAGTTAGCACTGACCAAATTTCCTAGTCAACAGGTTACAGATGAAACAATTTTATAATTTATAATCATAATTTAAAATAAAAATACGTGGAACGTTCCTTAGGTAGTATTTTCCTAATTAATAAAAACTTATGTGAAGTTCCCACCCACTATCTACGACCTTTATCCTTTCTCTACTTTTTTCTTCCAATCATTACATTTGTTCAAGTCAACTGAAAACTCTACCATTGGATCATACCTGTTTTTATTTTCCATGCTATTTTCTAATTTTTGTCCACACCAGATACATCTTACACGTATAATTACAGTGTACTTGATATTTTGTTAACTATGTCTTTCAATTAACAGTATGTGCTCACCATTTCTGTGTTATGAAATCTTCACTACTGTTCTTCATGATTGCCAAATACTTCTAATTTCCTTAAGATAGACTTATTTTTGAACTTTTAGGGTATTTTTTATGCTATTAAATACATTTATATATATGTGTATATATATATATATACATATATATATGTATATATATATATATATATATTTCTTCAGTCTTTTAAATTGTTTCCTGGGTGTAGAATTCCAAGAGAGAAAATAAGGATCAAAGCATGGAATCTTTTTATGATTCTTTCTGTGCTTAGTTATTTAATCACTTTACAAAAAGGATGGGTCAATTTACATTGCTCAAGGAGTCTGTGAGTGTATCACTTTTACAAAGACCTCACCACGATTCACTTTAGCTTTAATTTTTTAATTCTAACAAATATCAGTTAGTATCTCATTAATAACTACCAGTGGGGTTGAATGTTATTCTAAATGTTTATTCTGTAGGATTACCTGAATTGTCTATTCACCTATTCACATTCTTAACCCACCCTTCTGTTTCCTTCCATTTTTTTAAAAGGTCTATTTAATTGGCTACTTGAGCCATGAAAACAAATCTCTTACCTGACCTAAATGCAAAAGGCAACAGAAGCAGGATCAGCACAAACTTGTCATGATACCTTAGAGAATTGGGCTGTCACTTAGAACCACCACATTAACAGAAGAATAATCCCTTCAAGGGAAATACCATCTGTTTAGCCTAGTCAGTCCTTGGAGTTGAAGGAAGAAGAAAATGTATTATTGTGGATTTGAGGGCCACACTTCATTAGAAAGTTGTAAATTTTACTTTTAAATCACCAAATAACTTTTCAGAAAAACACAGTGATTGGTCATGAATGATTAAACAGGCTAAATGTAATCAAGCATCCAGCTAGAGTACGGAACACTGATACAGCTCTCATTGCATGACCAACCTGATTTACACACTGTCCACACAGAAGAAAAGGGTTATGATACTTCAGATCCTGCATTTATTGGGTGAGAGACATGCCCCATGTTACTTGACATCACAGAGAAGGGCGACCCCACGGAGCACCCAGTGTTCGGGGGCCTGGGCCGTCCTGAGGTCCACAGCAGCGATGTAGTTCAGATCTGTTCGGACTGGCTTCTTGTAGATGGGACAGGAGTACAACCGAGGGTCTCTTACAGCTACAAAAAAAATTCATAAAAAAAACCTTGGTGAATTTCTAACTTAAGCAGCCCCAAGCCCAAACAGAACGCAGAGCCAACTCTGTGCACTCTGAAGGTCATTCCAAAGAGAGATGGGTTTAGTAGAATGAGGGAAATTCTTCCTGAGGTCAGATATCCCTAGATGCGAAGCAGAGGCTACCACAGGTTTCCAGTGGGTGTGACAAGACACCCAGACGTCCTCACATTTACCCCACTCACCCCTTGTCACATGTCCTTGACATTAACCCCCTGCCCATGTGACATGACCGCGAACCCCCCATTGCTCCCTCCCTCTCCTTTCCACCTGTCAATTCAACACCTCTCCTCCACCCTGTCCCCTGTACTTCTTCCCCACCAAATCTTGTGCCCACACACCCTCTCTATATTTCCCTTGTGACTTGCCTTTGTCTTTTAATCAGACATCCAGCACCAATGCTCACTATTATTTCACTATTATTATCGCAAAATCCCGTCTTCAACCCTCTGTGCCATAGTCCAAACCACATTTGAAATCACAGGACAGAGAACGTTCCCTACCCCTACCAGGTGTTGTGAGTTCTCCATGTGCGTAGAGACATAAAAACGGCAGGGAAGCAGAGAACCATGCCACCGTTCAGCTCTCTAAGATTCAATCTACCTTTTTGGAGTACATGAACAGATGGAGTCTCCAAAATCACATATGCAATGAAAGACAATCTGTGTGCCCCTTCTTCAAAGGTCTTCTTTTATGCATTCTGTCCAGCCTTGGCATCCCCATATTGAGGACTGATGCAGGTCTTCCGGGGCCTCAAACTTACACAGTTTGGGGGAGGGGCTTCTTTTAAGAAAAAAAAGTACAATTTGCAAATATAAAATTAAGCTTTGGAAGGAGCCTCTGCACTGAGCAGCCTTGGAGTTTAAGCTTCACCTGCTTCTTGTTAAATCCACTCTACCTACAGTAGTTTATTTGCACATCTTGTAACACCCATCTCGGGAAGCAGTATATTATTTCCTCTTCTCTCCCAGACTATAAATTATTTCAGGACGAAAGTTGTGTCTGCACTCATCCGTGTACTTCTCTGGAAGGCCAATATTATAAATGACCCTCACATAATTATTGAGATGAAAACATACTTAACTAAGAGGATAACTTTGCTTCAGTGAATTAGTGTAACAAACATGTAACTTTCAAAATGCAATATTAATATATTAATGATACTGAATTTATTTCCCCAAACTAACTTACTCAATAATTTAGCTTTTCCTAACCCATCAAAAAAGTAAGGCACTATCAGAAATTAAAGTCTCATTTTTTGACCCAAGAAAACCTTCAGCCTACTGTGCCATGTGTTTTTATACCTCCACTAAATTTAATTAATTTTATTGGAAGAAGTTAAACATGTGAATATGATAATATTATACAAAAGTTTCAATATAAAATAAGCTAAAACTGTAAATCTTCACCAGGTGTGATTTTTAGCAGGGGACATTTGCCAATATCTAGAGACATTTTTAGTTATCACAACTGGGAAGGTGCTACTGGCAGCAAGTAGGTCGAGGCCAGGAATGCTGCTAACATCCTATAATGCACAAGACAGCCCCTCACAACAAGAGTTATTTGGACCAAAAATGTCAATAATACAAAGGTTGAGAAATGCTGTTCTAAAACATAGTCATGACAATTATACACTAATATGTATAAAATAGATAACTAATAAGAACCTGCTGTATAATAAATAAATTTAATTTTAAAAAAATAAAGAAAACAATATTTAAATATTAAAAACAAAACAAAGATGGCTCAATGTCAGAAAATCTACCCATGTAATTCACCACATTACACAACTAAGATAGGAGATATGATTATCTCGATGTAGAAAAAATCGTTTAATAAAGTTCAGTACAATTTATAATTTAAAATTCTGAGCAAACCAGGAATAAAAAGGAACTTCCTAAACTTAGTAAAGGTTATAATATTAAAATTTATAGCATATAATATACTTAGAGAAATTTTACATGGATTTTCTTGAGGCTCAGAAACAATTTTGATCAAGAACATTAAGAAGAGAAAAATAAATAAAATTGGTAAGAATTAGAAGAGCAGAGAATCAACTATCATAATAGAAAAACAAAATCAACAAACTTTTAGAACAATTAAGAATCTTCACCAACTAGTAAGGATCTTGCTGGATTCAAGATCAACCTATGCTGGCAACTGCCAACTAAAAGTTTTAATAAAAAATAGGATACAGGGCTTCCCTGGTGGCACAGTGTTTGAGAGTCCGCCTGCCGAGGCAGGGGACGCAGGTTCGTGCCCTGGTCCGGGAAGATCCCACACGCCGCGGAGCGGCTGGGCCTGTGAGCCATGGCCGCTGAGCCTGCGTGTCCGAAGCCTGTGCTCCACAACAGGAGAGGCCACAACAGTGAGAGGCCCGCGTACCGCAAAAAAATATATATATATAGGATACAGTTTTTTAATTTTGACAAAACCATAAAGTATCAGGGAATTAACCAAGTGATCTGTATAGAAAATACTTTAAAACTTTAATAAAAGATATAATAAGGATGATCTGAAAAAATTAAAAAATAAATAAAACAAAGTCACAGATATTTTACAGTACTTTAAAATTATGTATTTGCTTAATCCCATGAAATTAATTATTAGAAACCATCTAAATTAATATAACAGCTAATTTTAAGTCTAGTTGCTAATTTTTAATTACCATGAGAATGTCATTAGTGATAATAATTAGGCAAACATACAAAAAAATCTGATTAAATAAATGAATGACAGTGAATTTGAGGAGTGCAGTTAATGCTAACTACACTGATATATTTAAACCCTTTAATCCTAAGATCTGAACATATAACAAATATTTAACTAATCGTTCTTCTCGATGCACACTTGACCAACAATCATTTTATAAATCTTGACGTAAGCCCTTGGCGTTTTACATTTGAATCAAGTGACAATTATAATTGCACCTTGGGAAGTATTCGATTACTTGGGTTTTAATCCCAAAAGAAAAAATAGAATTGGAAAAAATAGCATTCTTTTCAAGAAGCAGTAAAAAAAAAAAAAGCAATTCTCTGAAATATTTATCCAATTTTATTTATTTTTAATTGCTTCAGAAGGGAAGGAGCCCACACCAAGTCACAGCATGCAGCAACCTTCTGCAGCAGGATTAGAAACCACTGAAAATATAATTTCATGGCAAAAGTGCTGACAGATGCTAAACAAGCACATAAAGAGATGATCTGAAACCGTTACCTCTGGTTAGACAAATAACTTTGAAGACAAAAATAAACATGCTAAGTAAGTAGAACAAGTTAGCTAAATACGTTTAAAGCCTTGGGGCTCCAGAAGGAGGAGAAGAGAGAAGGGTATCTAAACCGGCGAGCTATGTGCTTTAGGATGCTAAAGGTTTTAATAAAACGCCTTGAGGAAATTTCCTTTTCTAGCTCTATAACTTCCCTCTCTAGCCTACATTTTTCATCCAAATGTAAGTATATCATTACATCATATACTCCTTCTAATATCCAAAATAATCTATGTAGAGATTCCTTATGTCATTCCTTTATTTAGTCCCTCTTTTGTTAATAACATTTAGGTTATTAAACAGTGCACTCTTCCATGGGTTATTTCTTTTAATCCTTCAACAAGCATGAGCGTTATCATATTAATAATAATACATTTTTATTTTTATCTATTGTATGCTAATTATGTGCTGGACATTGTCAGTTTAATTCTCTCACCAACCCAATGAGATGGGTACCATGATTAAATCCATTTTACAGATAAGAAAACTGGAAGAACATAAGGAGGTGAGTTACTTATCCAAGGTTGCAGAGCTGTAGGTGATGAGTCAAACCTGGCCAGAATGGATCCAGAGCCTAAGCTCTTAATCTCAGCAATAGTGTGACGTACTGTGTGTATGTGTCTCCATATCTTTGCAGAAATATGTAAATGTGGAACAGAGATAACTAGATACCTGACTTCAACTTGTGGCATAGCTGAGACTCCTCCAAAGCTACATGACTAACTGCTAAGGTGATAAAGCCATGAAAGCACCCCAAATATCCAGGCTCCTGGCTCACTGCCTTTTACCTGAGGACATGTGCCCCCCTATGGGGCAGGGAGGTGACCTTCAGCATGGGGAGAGGAGCCACAGGGGGTGACAGCTCTCATCTGCATAGGGCAGAGGGCTTTACTGTGTCTACTTCACCAGGTACCTGAGAAATATTAATACATGACTTCAAAATGCAAGGAAACTGTCCTCATTTCCAATTCAGCCTTTATTTTCAAGCTTCATCCCTAAATGCAGAGTCTTGAGTAGAACACTACCACAAGAATTCCCAGAGATTTGCATTCATCCCACAACAGACAAATGTGATTCTGAAAGCAGCTTTGGTAGCCAGGAATCATAAGCAAATTACCTAATATCTCTAAACCTTCATTTCCCCATCTGCAAAATCGTCACGATACATCTTACAGAGTTGTTGTAAAGACTAAATAAGTCAATATATGTGAATGCCTAGCATAGTATAGTGTTTGCAATGCAGTAGATGCCCGAGATGTGTTAGATTTCTCCCCTCTCTCCCTGTACACACACACACACACACACATGCACATATACACTTACCTTTTCACTAAAACAAATTCCCCAGTCTCAGGTTCCCCATGACTTTAACAGAGTTCAGGTTTACAAACTGAAAGTGGATTAAACGTTGCAGGGCTCAGGAGGTAGGAGGTCTCCAGCTCTGGGTCGCTGCACGGGGCTATTCCCACCCCCGGCCCACAACAGCACGGTGTTGGATCAGGGTGGGTCCCAGGGCATTCTTAGAAACACTGTTCCTCTAGCAGGAAATAGTCTCATTAGCTGCAGGGACCCTGAGATTCTTCACATCTTACTTAGTGACCAGAGATAATGTAAGTCTTGCTTTGTTCACCCAAAATTCTAACCACTGCTTTCCCATCACATGGGCTTCAGCACCGAAGTTATTAGAAGCACCACTCTCTCTCTATAGCAGACACATATTTCCTGTAGCTGCCTCTTTTCAACTTCCTTTGAGAACAGAGGATCTAGAGTGGGTATGGGTGGCTTTACCTCCTTGGAGTATTTAGTACTATTTGGGTGACTCTCCCGCGACAAGAAATATAAATAAAACAAACATTTGGGGATATAGCTCAATATATGGCTCAATTTTGATATATTGATAAACTCAATTTTTAGCTTTGAAATAAATATCTAGACTTCCTTTTAAAAACAAATAAACCAGTCCTATATGTAAAATTCAATGGTGAATTATTTAAACTGAAATTGCCCTTCCTATTAACATAAAAAACAATCCATTACAAGAATTTTAATTTTAAAACACTACACTTTTGGAGCATCCTCTAGCCATTAATGATGTTAAACCTCTTTAGCTCAATTAGAGCCCTATTTAGTCATCAAAATGGACTGAAAATTAGATTTACAGTAGGAAAAGAGCAATGGAATGTTAGTTTTCTATCATGAACAAAACACCTCTTCAACCACAAAGCTATTTGGCAAAAAGTTTCCACCAACTTCTACTGAAGCCAAAAAAAGAATAAAGAATTATAGTTTTCCATTACTTTTTTCTTAGTACTTTGAAATTAGTGAGTCACTTTTTCCTTTGCTTATTTTTATTTCCTCCCTAACCCTACAGCTAACGAGCATCACTGCAGACGAAAGCCCAGCAGCGTGAGTACAATTCTTCCATACCAACGTATTCTTAAATCATAAAGGACTGCCTGTATTATAAATGTGATGCTTTATTACTACGTTGCTGCGATGTTCAATGTCATGTGGCAATGGATTTTTACAGTTTAGTCACAAGAAATAAAGTAACACCTAACCGAATGTGAGAAAGATTTTTCTTTCACTGTATAAGGGAAACATTTTTCCAACAATGTTGACTAGATGCAACAAAATTTCCAAAATATTAATTTTGGCTAAAAGAACATTTGATTATTATTTCTATAAAATAATCACTGTCCTGGGACTTCACACGGCCGTAAAGATTAATGAACATGAGGCCACAGGCAGTGTGTTTGCTGAAGCCCAGGCAGACACGTGGATAATTTCAGATGCAGCGAGGGCATAATGAGCGACACCCTGTACCAGGAGGCATACTGAGTACCCTACGTCTCTCTTCTGATGCTCAGCTCTCCTCATGGGCTCCCCTTCCTTCACACACCGTCTTTCTGTCCCTCAAACACAGCACATTCGTCGCTACCTCTTGCCTCTGCACTCTTGCCTTTGCCTCATGGATACTAGTCCAATGTTCAATGTTCTCTCCTCAGCAAAGCCTTCCCTGAACCTCTGAATTCTCTCACTCCCTGACACACCGTGTGTATGTGTTCTTTACAGAAACAAGAACTATCTGAAAGTGGTATGTTTATTTACACTCGATCCTCGTTATTCCTGGGACTTACGAATCTAAAATCTCACGGAGTCTGAATTACCGATGGCCGCTCGGGGAAATACAGGGTCAGGTTCCTGCAAGCCTCTGGTCACAGCATTTCCATCAGCCCATCAATACGTAACCTCGTTTTATGTGTGTTTCTGTTTAAAGTCACCTTATTAATATACACTGTTGATTCATTCACATTGAACTCAAGGTCAACAGCACTATGACTCATGCCTGATCAGAGCATGTCTAACACACGTTTTCTCCGTAAGGCGCATCACCGCCTTCTTGCGCTCAGGGACACTAGACAACACTTCAGCACTGCACACTGGGGCCATTTTCAACAATGAAAAGTAGAAAAATGTGAAAAACATAGCACAAAATAGACCATGGAAAGGACACTTGTTTACGGTCTGAGCTGGAACAAGAAGTAGAGCACAGGCTTGTTCAACCTCAACTAGGAACACTCATGTCAGGAAACTCAAATGTTTCACTGCTTTGTACCTGTCCTAGTGCCACAAGCATTGACATTGGAGTCACAAATAAATTTTAGAGTGTAGGCAAAATCATACAGAATCCTTGCGTAACAAGGATTGACTGTATTTGCTTCTTTTTTCAGCTACCTTCCCTCTTTGAGACTGAGCTCCTTGCAAGTGGGGATTCTGCTTGGCCTTTTCTCATTGTTGCATCCCCAGCAATACAGTAGTGTGTGTCAGATGGTCGACACCAGATAAATATTAAATGGATGACCCAGTGAGCCAAAGCTCTTTCCCTCTGCGAAGAAACGTCTAACTCGTGCTCACCCTTATCCTCCAAAACTCATCTCAGAAGCAGTCTCCACCAAGCTTCCAGGCCTAGTTATGTTCTACTTCTAGATTCCCTGACCATCCTGACAGCATCTCTATCATAACATGTGTCAAATTCTACTTAAATTATTTATTTACTTAGTCTCCCTCACCAGACTGTGAGTCCCTCGTGGGTGTGATCTGATTCATAATTGTCTTTTTGTCTCTTGCAGGTAAGCTTGTGGCTGGTATAATTAGTCATGCAGCAAACATCAATATTTGCCTAAAAAATACTCAAAGTTTATACACTCTCTTCCCTTGACATATATTTACAAATGTGGTACTTATCTAAAGGATGGAGGTACTAAAAGGTCTCTTTTAAAGAGAGGTTGTTTTATCCCTTGCTTGTTTAAAGAAAAATCTTTTGTGCTTCTGTTGTAAAATTAGTACTTCCTTGGGATCCACTATCCTGGCTATCTCTTGAGTTTATGGCTTAATAGTGATCATCTCACTATGTATATGTATATCAAATCATCACGTTACACACCTTAAGTATATGCAATTTTTATTTAAAAAGGAAAATAATTTTTTTTTTTAAATAAAAAGAACAGGGAAACTCCTCATATGGTGGACGGTGGTTACTGCTGAGAAGAAGTTAGCTGAGTGAAATGCAACAACAAAAACCTCTAGAACACATCAAGCCAACAATGGAAAACAGTTTAGGTGTTTTTAGCCTTGTCAAACAGAGCTTTGATAACTTTGTCAAAGTATTCTTCTTTGACATGTGTGTTTCATAGAAGTGTTATCACATTCACAGGCTGATATGTGAACCCAGAGTTTTACCCTTAGCTACTGGATTAAGTTGAATGTCCCTGAATTCAAACTGGATTTCACAACCTGGCTTAAATCTCCAAGCTGGTGGAGACACCACCTCCCGTAGCCCTGTGCAGTCCTGCCTGGAAAGCCTTCTTTCCACTACTTACCTCATCATCCAAGCCCCATCTATCCTTCCAAGCCCATCCAGACCCAACTGCCCCTAAGATCCAGCCCCTAACTATTTCATCCCACTGTTATCTCACCCTCCTTTCTCACCACTTATTTACTATTCCAAACACCTGTTTCTTATCTCATTAGCTAATGCTATTTTATCTGCTTTATTAGATAGGCAAGAACTATCTAGAACCATTGCCTCCCAGGAGCGCTCAAGAAAGAGTCCAGCAGTCAGTCAGTACTCATTAAACACAGGTGTGAATGTGAAGCCACTTGATAACATAGTATAATCCTTATCCCATGATAACAAAAATGACGATATCCTGCGTTTATAACATCATCCAACCTAATAATACCAACCATCCCTCAATGCGCAAGACAACTTACTGTTGTTTTCGGCATAAATTCTTATCACAGGCATTAACTCGAAGAGCACTTTCGGTTTGGACTCGATGAGTTTCATGTTCCTCTTGTCCCAGCCAGCACCTTCAAGATACAAGCCGTAGACGTAGATGCCCTCTGTGGGAGGGGCAGAAATGTCATCCTTCATCCACTTGGTGACTTCGTTGCAGAGCACCATATTGTCCAGAGCCCAACCTTCATTGGCCCGAGTTACTTCCTACTCAGGGCAAGAGCAAAAGCAAAGGATGAATGAAATCAGCAGCTAGAGGTTTGTCTTAATATAAAGAGCATCATCGTGATGACAGTGTAGCCCCAAATTATCCAGATTCAAAGAAGGTAGGATAGTATTTAAAGAGTTTTAAAAGATTCTCTTAGGGCTTCCCTGGTGGCGCAGTGGTTGAGAGTCCGCCTGCCGATGCAGGGGACACAGGTTCGTGCCCCGGTCCAGGAAGATCCCACATGCCGCGGAGCAGCTGGGCCCGTGAGCCATGGCCGCTGAGCCTGCGCGTCCGGAGCCTGTGCTCCGCAACAGGAGAGGCCACATAAGTGAGAGGCCCGCGTACCGCAAAAAAAAAAAAAAAAGATTCTCTTATAAGCAATACCCATGTCCTAATTTAACCCCTTGTACTTTAAAAGAAATATCAAATCAAATCAAATATAACAATAACAAACATTTTGAAATCCCAGCTAGCAGGCTGAGAACACGCGGGATTTATGTTCAGGACAAAGTAACTGCTGGTGTCAAAAAGAGACAATCATTCTCTGTCTTATTCTACTCTTTAAAACTATAATGAAAGAAGAAAGCCTGGTAGAGGAAAATTATAAAAACACAACAAGTGAAAATCAGAGCAATTACCTGTCGCATTGCAGTTAAAAATCCTTGGGGGTTAAAAAAGCCTGTCATCCAGAAGCAGTGGGGCCGGTCATTGAAAACCCAAGAGGTAAACTGGCAGTTTCTTTCAATAAGCTCAGTAAACCAGAAACCCAACGTACTTGAAACCCAAGATTCCTGAAATGCATACGTTAAACCATGAATTAATACAGGTTTAATTCTGCCGTGCAACTGGCTACGTTCACAGAAGAAAACAGTGGTGAAATAACAATTTCACTCTTAGAATTTAGAAGTCCCTAAGACATAGATTTCCCATGGGTTATGACATTTAAGTTTTCAAATTATTCTTCCTCCTTAATGACAGATGATAGAATCAGCGAGTCGTCACATGGATTTCAGATCAATCCAGTTCAGCACACTGTTCAAGACATCTGTTTTCAGTAGAATCTCCTTCCACATACAAATATAGTCATGACCAATTTTGCCATAAAGCAATTAAAACAATGAATTGAATTAAAGTTAACAGGTTTCAACCATTTTTCCTTAGGCTACATTTTCAGTAGATACATTATAAAATAAGATTTCTATTTATATAAGTGTGCTCATGGCCTTATCAGCACCTTAAAACGTATTTTGTGAATGATAAATCATAGAAGCCTTTCTCCACTTATCATTTTTTATGAGGCAAACAACAGTTATTCTCTGAAGTTTTTGTCCCTTAGACTGCACTTTTATTTCCTCTGATGAAGGGGTAGAGATGGAAACACAGGTCTCTTTACCACAAACAAATTAATTGCATTCATTGCCTGTAACGTTCTGCCTGAATTCACGTGTGGAACTCCTATTACTACAGTTGGCATGGAAATGTCATTAACGTTATCAGCAGCCACACTAGAAGGTATCTCCAAATCATATTTTATGACATTTTACTGTAACTGCAATATTTTATGTGTGAATAAATGTAGTGATCGACCGGGATAGATAAACTACTTGAATTTCAAATATCTCAAGAATTGATATGCCTATTTTTCAAGAGACAGTGAGATTCCCAAAGACTGATAATAAGTAGAATAAAAACCTGTATAAAATGATTTCAATTTAAAAATGAGGTAACTCATTCTATCACATCTTTATAGATGTGTTAACTGAAAGAGGTGTGTTTATATGACATTTGATCTGAGGGCACAGGGAGTCATTAATAAGGGGATGTCTCCAGGCAAGGATCCCTGTTCCACAGCCTGCAGGTACTGACCAAGCTGGGCGAGCTGTTTAGTGGAAAATGAGCCTGCAAGGGCCAGTGACCGCAGAGGTTCTTCCTCTGTCATTGGCAATGAGAAGAGGGAATTCATATAGAAAACTCTCTGGCCTTGGCAATGAATTTTTTGAAGGTGAGGAGAGAAAGGAGTCTGGTCAAAGCTGATTCTGAGTTTCTAGGCTGCATGACTAGAGGGATGGATGGTGGTTCACCAAATAAGGTGGAGAAGACAGTAGAACACTCCCCAGTTACTATATACTGCCTTTGGGACCCACTGCCTTGGAATCTGCCAAAGCCCTGGGTGAGATATCAGAGCCTCGGCACTAAGTGAATCTCTTCTGAGAGACTCTCAGTTCTAACCCCATCCTGTCTCACCATCCCATTTACCTGAGTATCCTCCAGAAGGTTCCAATCACCCCAGGATCCAATATCGTCTCTATAAGTTGCCCTCCCTGGATAACCCCACCCTCCTGCCTCCCAAGTCCTTCCCCTGGACCCTCAGCATCTTCAGAGCCATGATCAGCAAACGCCTCTACAGAGACACTCAGGTACTCATTTTACTCTTCCAAGTAAAACAAAAATTTCTTAAAAGCACATCTGCCGTACCAACTGTTATATGTAGAATGGAAAAACAACAGGTCCTACCATATAGCACAGGGAACTGTATTCGATATCCTGAAATAAACCATAATGGGAAAGATTTTTTTTAAGAAACCCACATCTTGGTGGTGCATATATATATAATGGAATATTACTCGGCCATTAAAAAGGATGAAATAATGCCACTTGCAGCAACATGGATGGACCTAGAGATTATCATATGAAGCCAAATAAGCCAGAAAGAGAAAGACAAATAACATATATCACTTATATGTTGAATCTAAAATATGACACAAACAAACACACCTATGAAACAGAAACAGGTTCACAGACGTAGAGAACAGACATGCAGTTGCCAAGGGAGAGGGGCTGGGAGGGAAGGATTGGGAGTTTGGGATTAGCAGATGCAAACTATTATATATAGAATGGATAAACAACAAGGTCCTACTGTAGAGCACAGGGAACTATATTCAATAGATTGTGAAAAACCATCATGGAAAAGAATATGAAACAATATATATGTATCACACTGAGTCACTTTGCTGTGCAGCAGAAATGAACACAACATTGCAAACCAACGATACTTCAATAAAATTTAAAAAACCCACACCTGTCATTTAGCACAATTAACAATACGTGATCAATAAGCATACTGTTAAATTATTATCTTGTTATCTTGAGAGATACATACTCACATATTTACAGACGAAGCAAGGAAAAATGTGTCTCTTTGGTGTGACTTTTGATACCTGCGTGTGTCTAGGAACATTCCCTTCTATAAGACTAACGTCACGAGCTTTGAAATCCATGAGCTTGGGTTTACATTCTGATTCTTAGACTTCTAAGGTGTGTGATCTGGGAAAAGATTTAACACTCCCCCCAACCTCAAGTTCCTCATCTGTAAACTAAGGGTAATAAATTTCAAGATTTAAATGAAACAGTGCGTATAAATTGCCTAGCAGAGAACCTGAGATGTGGGAGATGCTAAATTATTTCCTTCCCTACCCACAATCCAAAAATACAGGGCTCTAAGGAGATTAGTCCCTAAGCAAAAGAGCACTCTTAAGTACATTATTCTTACATGCTTTTCACTGGCCAATCACAACTATTCACAACAATAAAGTGAGTAGGCAGAATAAGAGCTGAGTTAAACGTACTTTTTTCCACCGAGCAGGAATTCTGGCATCAAACATGCAATTCAGTGCGTCTTGTAGATTTTCACTCATGATGATGGTGCCATCAATGGCAAGTTTTAGCTCGGTCAGGGTGCTTCGGACTAGGGTGAGTACCCTTTGCATTCTGTCTATCTCCTGCCTGAGGAAAATGTTCATCGGCTGGAATGGCCCCATCTTTTGCAGCCTCTCCTTTACCTGCCATGGAGACATCCAGCACGTGAAAAAGTAGACAGCTACTAACGTTATGTAACTGGTACCCTAGGGCTTCTGAAAGGTCCCCAAATTTTACAGTTCCATAAACAGTAAGCTTTTTTTTTTTTCATTGCCAGAAAACAAAGAAGAAATAAAGAAGAAACGTCTGTTAAATGACCAGCTGATTTTTCATCCCATGTGGGAGAAGACAGGCCTCCATAAATTCACAGAATATACAATCTATGCCCACAAACATGTAGCCTTCCAAACAGCAACTGCACTTATTGGGAAATATTCACTACTGCCACTCCAAGACTTGCGAATACACACATGGGCACACACAAGCAGATGTGTACACATACACAACAATTCTTAAGGCTGCCTCAAAAAACGAGACTTCTGTTTTAAAAGCTTTCTGTTTTTTCCATCAAAGCATCCATCCACCCACCCATTCATTTCTGTCTTACAAGTATTTATTCAGAGTCTTTTGTGGATCAGATGTAATTATTATTATATTTTTAAGGCATTTTTATTGCTTTATAAATATTTCAACCACTGTTAGACATGAATGACCGCTTTCCTGATACTATAATGAAAGGTGCTTACGAAAGCTGGTAGCAGTATTGATTTTTTCCGAGCAAGTGATCAGAGATTCTTCCAAGGGAAATGAGTCCCTTGGTGACAGTTCCTTGAGTTCAGACTGTAGTACTAGCACCCAAAATGGCCTGCTTCATGGAAAATAATAGGATGCTCAAGTAACAAAATGCTGCAGACTTCCTTCTGAAAACCAGGTGGAAAGGGCAATATATAAAGAAACACGGTGGTCTTGTGACAAAAATGTCACAAGGTTAGCCCACGTCATCTCTTAAGACTACATGGATGGGACTTCCCTGGTGGTCCAGTGGTTAAGAGTCAGTGCTTCCACTGCAGAGGGCATGGGTTCAATCCCTGGCTGGGGAACTAAGATCCCGCATGCCGTGGGGTACAGCCAAAAAAAAAAAAAAACAAAACTGCATGGAAAGTAAGCCACTTACTTTTGCTTTTCTCAAAGACTTAAACATGTTATCAGGGTAAATCTTTTCACAATAATTGCTAAAATGTCAAAAAAAATTAACTTTCACCATCATCAATTTTGCTTAGAAGTTACTTGCGTATTAAAAAGACAAATCAATTTTCCAAACCCACGAGATGAAGAAGCTGCGGAGTTAACGATATAACTATAGACTCCCTGAAATTAAGAAGGCCTGAATTACACAACATTTTTCTAAATAATCAATGCTTTACTCTAAGAATACATTTTTTTTCCTCTGAACAAATGACAATGTGAAGTGCCTCCAGGGAACGTTTTAGAAAGCAATCCTAACCCATCGGTCCACACTTGTAATTTAATTATGAAGATTAACGTCCTCATCAGGTTTCTTTATTTAATTTCTCGAGAGATGATTACATTTATAAATTCAAACACTTCTTTTTCTGGTTCTTCAAGAAGCAAGTTTTTTAAATGATTTTTTTTAATTTCAGAAAAATTATTTTTTGTCCTCCTCCCTTCGTCCTCACTCCCCCAACCAACCAGACACATCCACAGCTGACGTTTTGTCAGGATGCCATCAACTCACTTCAAATGGACCATAGTCTGGGGGCAGCTTCTCTAGCATGTCATCAGCCAGCCGGGCCACCACCGCCTCTCGGGTCTCATCCCCTCCACCAGAGCTATCCTTGGGCTGGATGCCCAGAATGGTGTCCAGCACGTCCTTGGCCTGCTTGCTCTGGTAGGTGATGTCGGCATTGGGGTGCAGCCAGAACACCTCAGGGCTGTCGTAGGTGGGCAAGCTCTGAACAACACAGACCGTAAGCACAGAGCTGCTGACACAAGTACCAGTTAAATTACACTGTCTTAGCAAATAAGCATGTTTTTATTAGGATAAGCATTTACATGATATGTCTTATTCATGGCAGGCTGCAACCTCAACAATTTCTCCAGGAGAGAATCAAAAGTTGTCTTGAAAAACAATCAACATAATAGGCTCATGGTTCTTTAATATCTGTACTTCAAGCAAATTCAATCAAAAAGACACTATCCTGTTTTATAATATATTTGTAAGATGGAAAGGGAACTATGGATTGGTATTTTGTTTTTTGAAGGTCTCGTCTAATTCAAACCAATTGTTTAAATAAATGGTGTATAACAAATTGTTACTAAAAATGACAGTTTTAGCAATTATGGCCCAATAAGACCAGAGGTGGGAAATGTACTTCCCCAAGGAGAAGGACAGAGACTAAGAAAAACGAGAAATATTGAAAGAGCAACAAAGTTACAGAGAAAAGCAGACAGCAAATGAGAAGCAAAACTAGCAGGTAAATACTCCCCCAGCTACTTGAAAAAAAGGAAATTTACCTACAATTTGATGTATAATTTTATGTGTGAATTGTATCCTTCCCTTTATTCATGGTTTCCCTCCCTTCTAGTCCATTATTTTGTTCCTTTTTACGTAATGCCTTTTTATAAGCTATCTCAAATTCATTGTGAAATGAGGCGTATGTAAATAAATATAATGTGCAGGTATACCTAAATTTATACCTTCATAGGCATTCTCCTATTCGGTGCTAATGATTTAAAGACACATATAGTACAGTTAAGACAAATATATTTGTAGATTTGAATTAATAAAAGTGTAGGGGTGGTGATATACGATAAACTCATCACACTTATATGTCATGGAACCTCTAAATATACTGGTAAATTTAGCACTTGGCGGGCTGTTGCGCTTTACTTTGTTTATCCTGAGATAAATCTTAGAGGCAAAAGAGATCGCTAAATGATGATCTAATGAATTCAAGGTATTGAGACAGAAAATGTAGTTACCTGGAAGGACAAATCATATTTTTTCCCAAATCTCCTGTCAAAATCCTATTCCTACTTAGAGCAGGCCTTCTCAGTTGGAGGTGATTTTGCCCCCACCAGGGACATTTGGCAATGTCCGGAGACATTGTAGGTTGTCACAACTGGGTAGAAAGTGAAACTGACATCTAGTGGGTAGAGGCGAGGGATGCTGCTAACCATCCTATACAGGTCAGTCCCCGACTCAAGGAAGTATCCAGCCCTGAGTGTCAACGGAGCCGAGGCTGAGAAACCCAGTCTTAGAGGAAGCTCTTCTACAGAGAGCATTCCTGAACATACTCATAAGCTGTCCGTCAGGCCAGGATTAAGGAACAGGTGTCACGGGATAATGCAAGTGGATTGAAACAGAACAGATTGAGTCTAGAGGCTGCCTTTGGGTAGAGAGCTCCAGGGGATTTGTGTAGGTTCCCTGGCTCTAAATCTGCCCAGTCTATCACCTCTCCAAAGAATATTCCTCATGGGGCATTAAAAGGGGAGGAAAGAAGGGAATTCACATAAAACACACCCTCAGAACAAATATAAACAGTTTAATCATTAGGTGAATATAAACATATGAAGACAGCATCTATGGTGCTTGGAACCTTCCATGTTCAGTATGAATCACCATTAAAATTTATCTTCAAAGAAGTACATACAGTACAAATAAATATCAAAAAAGTCAACTTGCTGTAGATACTTGCTCTATACAAAAAATTCTGAAGATGACAAACCTGGATATACTGAAGATAGCTATCCACCGTGCTGCACTTTGGAATATTATATCCTTGGTAAAAGCTAAAATCCGGTCCAAACATATTTTCACCGAACCAAACCTTAGTAAGTGTGTTCAACAGTCTCTTGTCATAGTCATCAGTGACTCTGCCTCCGTACTGAATCTCTCCTATCATGTAGCGTACGGTGGTCCAGGAGACGCCCTGGGAAAATTTATAGAGTGATTGTGGACTGACTACTGTCTCACCCCCATTTTCCCTGCCAAGTAACACCCATGTAATCATTGTCATCAATGTCATTTACTCATTCATTTATTCACTCCGCAGTAATGCGAAAAGTGCAGAAAGAAAGTTAAATAGGCAGACATGAGGGGTAACTCAAAGCTCGTGATCATGACCTGAGATAGATTCTCTTGGTGCATTCATATGTTTCTATACTTTGATTTCAAAAGAAAAAAAATTGTTTATTTTTTGAGAATATAGAGGCTGTTCTTTAAAAAGCACACACTCCAAAAGTAATCTAGACTCTAAATTTTTCACGTTTTAGGATTTTAAAAAACACACTTCTTCACCCATGCCCCCCTCCCTCCAACAGACCCCGTTAGGTTGTCTTACTTGTAATGTCAACTTGTCTTTGAGAAGTAAAAAGATAATCAAAATTTGTTCCTTTTTTTCCCTAAAATCAAGAGGCTAGTGTGACCCAAGCTGCTATGACTTAAAGAGAATGACTTTGCCAGCACAGAAAATCATCACTCCTACAGGATTAACGCCAAGGCTGGGCGGTCATGTTAGTTCAAGGACCCAAGTCCACAATCACCGGGGGCACGAAGCAGTGTGTGCACAGTACCTTTTTGAGATCCATGTCATCTAAGTGGTTTTGGATGAACTGTACTGTGGCATTAAAGTCGGCTTGGTTAAATTCGTAGGGTATGTTCCACCCCAGGGGGCCGAACTTGCGCCTCTCCTGGACGGTGGAGTGCAGGAAAGCCACGGCATACAGCATGGGTTTCCACTGGGCTACAGCGCTCACGTCCAGCAGGTCTTGGCTCACGCCTGTTGTGGTCAGTCAGGTGAAAAACTATATCATCTCTCAAACATCTTTACTTTCTACTACTTTTATAATCTATTAATTATTTTTGTAAATTCCTGATATTAAACTTCACTTATCTTGAATTACTCTTACCATATTCATATGACAATTATAATTTAACTTTTGGGTACCCAGAGGGCATTCCTCTCTGAAAAAGATGCACAGAGATTTGAGGCAGTTGGGGGCTTGCTAACATGGATCAAGTTCTCGACCAACCTAACAAGATAACGCAGGGATAAAACAGAGATGGAAGAATAGTGGCAGTAAAATAAATATTGCTGCTATTACTACAACTACTACTAATAATAATACCTATCACTACTACTACTACTAGGGGCATGTACACAGGTTGCAATGGCTTCTATATACTCTTTTAACAATTTAATATTAATTAAAATCGTGTATATAGAAGCCCATTGCTACTGAAAAGTACGAACTATTAGATATAAAATAAGCTGTAAGGATATATTGTACAACAAGGGGAATATAGGCAATATTTTATAAATGGAGTAGAGAGTCTTTAAAAATTTTGAATCACTCTATTACACACCCATAACATATAATATTGTACAGCAACTATATCTCAATTAAAAAGAATAATAAAATAAAAAAGAAGCCCATTGCAACCTGAGTATACTCCCCCAAAATAATTATGATTCCTATATATGTACATATTATATTGCATATATAATTACAAATTTTTTCACTTGAAATCTTTCTTTACTGACACCATCCTTCCACATCTATTTTATTGGCAAAAATTTGAGACTTGTTGACAACTCCAAAAAAATTTCTTTGTAGTTTTTTCAGATTGCTATGTAATAATTATTATCTTGATGATTATTATTAAATACAGTATTTTAAATTAAATTTACTTCAATTGTCCTGGATAGTTTTTATTATCACTATTTTAGGCACAAGAAAGCTGAAAGGTTGTTTGAGTGATTAGCGCCCAAGAGAACAAAGCATTTGTTCAGGCAGTATCAGAGCCAGGATTCCTAACTCCAAGTCCATACTCTTTCTGTGACCATGAGCCTCAGACAGGAAGCTATGACCCAGAAGGAGCAAATGAACAGAGAGTAATCTCAGGTCCAGTTGTGATAGGAGGGGCATTTTGGTCTGGTTTGGTGGCCGTTGTCGGATTTCTAACTTAGCTCACATTCTGACATCCTGACACACAACTTCATGCAATGAAAGAAGAGACCATAATTGTGACTCAGCCTCTCCTCTTGCAAGAGGCTACTGCCCTATGTTAGGTATGGAGCACGAAGACCATAAACGACATTATCCATTTTAGATGTTAACTTAGAAAGGCAAGTCTCTAGCAGAGAATAGCATAGGCCAAAGTAGAGCAATAGTGGGGAAATAGCAAAAATATAAGGTGGAAACCTGAGCTCTGACGCCCTAACACGGCCAGCGGATATTCCACATGGAGCAGGACAGAGGGGGCTATCCCCTCACCATCATGTTAAGTCATAGCACCACTTCCTATAACTAATCCTAGCTAATTCATTTTTCATAATTTCTTTAAGAAAACAATTTAAGCACAAGAACTCCCGTAAACTTGGAAGTATTCCTCGACTCACCACCATATGTTCTTTTCAGTCCTGCCCGGAGTCCCTGGGGGGGCTCATTGGCAAATTTAATGGACATCTGAAGGAGGGTAATGGGAAACTGTTTATGAGCCTCGGTCGTCATCCACAGGCGGAAAGCATCATGTACAATCTCGGTTTCTATAATTATGTCCATTAGCTCATCCATGAAATCGAGTCCCAGATGGCAGTTCTGCAAAAGTGCCCATCCTCCCTACATCAACAACAGTACATGGAAATTAGTCGATTTTGTGTTTCACCCAGAGATTTAAATTAGTATGTTCTTTAGAAATTAAGTAATTAAAATTTAATAGAAAAGCACGCTAACCCCTTTAAAGTACTCTAGGTCAAATCTAAGGATATGATCGTGTTGAACTGGGATAGGTTACATTTCTTCTTATTCCATGTATGTGTCTCACAGTATACTAGTATGCCACCTGGAGTAATAATATATAGTGGGGGTCATGAACATCACCAAAGTGAAACATAAAAAGAGATAACGGCACTTCCAAGTAAAGATGTTTGACTGAAAACCGTCACTTAGCTCAGCTGCCTCCCCAAATTCCATGAAAAGTACAACGAAGGGACTTGTTTAAAGGTATGAACTCTGAAGGACAAAGATAGTGAAGGTGAAGACAATGTCAATAACACTGAAAACAGACTCAAGAAAGCTGAACCCTAAACTGACTGTTCGGGGAGAGCTGAGACGTAAACCGATTTATAGCATATAACTCCCAAAACACTCAAGAAGAGGTGACGAAGGTCCTTCTGGAAGTAGGGGAAGACGATGGACTAATACAAGAAGATTGAAAGTCCAGACCCCCGACATGTTTCCTTAATGGAAGGTGGAAAGTTGATTTTCTTTAGAAGGCAAAACAGACAGGGTTTGCAGTGGAAGAGAGCGGCCTGTTAAGAGTATAGGGACCTCACCGAAAACAGGTAAAAGAAAGCTTACCTATTGAATTTGGAGACCTATTACCTTCCTTCTCCCACTGAGTTCCCAGAATACAGGCAGCAAGGTATATACCCTCTAGAATAAGGAAGAACCTTCTCTGGGGAATCTGACCACTCTAACAGCAAGAGCCTTAGAAAATAAAAAGCCATATCTCTTGTATAAATTATTCTATGAGCATAAGAAGATTCTTGTATAAAGCAACACAGGCAAAAATTTAGGTCATGAAATAATAATTTATTCAATACCTAATCTATAGAACATTTTTTGCCAAAATCATCTACCACACCCAGATCATAACCTCGAGTTGTTTTCTTGACTCTCTGACTTTGGATCACTTAGATTTGATTAGTGTAAAGATTTGATTAGTGTAACCTGAGATATTTTTCTTTCCAAGAAACAAACTAAGCACCAGATATAAAATCTTAGTCAAGTTACATGTAAAACTGATCATTTTGGAATGTCACATATTCCCTTACATTTTCTTCAGAAGTATATAGCACTGCTGAATAAATAACTATTTATTTTGTCCTATGAAAATTTAATTGACACTATCCACAATTCAAAAAAAAGGGAAATTCAATATAAAACATAACTACAAAAAGCCTTCAGATGCTCTCTTTCATCCAGCATACAAGTGACTCCTGATCTAAGTTTCTTAGGTGAGAACTTGGAAGGTTTGATCTTCACCCACGGAAGGGAATCTTTGGCCAAAGTTGTTTCTTTGGCATTGCCACACTCTGTATGAATATTCTGTGTCCTTACTGAGCAGATCATCCATTTTGCTATTCTTGGGTAGTTGGTTCACTCCGTCATAAAACATTATTGTCTCTGACAAGTTATAAGCATGCTAATAATAACAAAGATTTTTAAAAATTTTTTACTTGAAATTAAACTACTAAACAAAAAACACAGATAAATTGAAGGCTAAGAATATTCCATTTAAATTCGAATTTAGTTGCCTGAAGCTATTAGTTACACCATTATTTATTTTAAATTCAAGTTAACTCCATGTCCTGTGAATGTTAGTGTTTTTGCTCTAAGTACAGTACTATGCAGAGGAAGGAAGTCAAGGGGGAGGGAGGATGACGGGGGAGAGGCCAGGATGGAGGCCCACCAAGCCCTCGTGTCAGACCAGACCTAGGATTCTGAATCATGGATGTATTTTTCCATCTCTCAACATATTCAAATCAGGTGCTTTCTGCCCTCTCCCTCCCAACTACAAACTAAGTGCATCCGACAGAGCACAGCACACATGAGAGACCTCTCCCTTTCACCAAAGCTGAGGGCAGGGCACAGCTTGAGGATGGAAGATGTAAATATGGAGGTTCCAGAACGCAGTAAGCTCAGTTCCAGACCAGGGGAAGGGGACCAGGATGCAGCACAGTGGTGAGATTCTAGAGTCAGCAGCTGGGACCTAGAACCCAATGGTTTCAGGGTGAGCTTAGCGTTTGGTCTGCTCTGTACACTGTTGAATTTGCAAGCTGCAAAGGGCTCTAGGAGACCCACCTGGAAGGCAACAGGCCAGGTTTCCTGAAAACCTCTGGTACCACCACAGGATAATAGCAGATTCCTGGCCTCTGGGATTGGGGGCAGGCCTAGGGGACCCCAGGGCACAGATGATGCATTCTGGAACCCAAGAAAGGCATGGTGTTGTAGATTCTGGAGCGTTATGGATTCCAAGAACAGAGCTGGAGGGGTTGGAGCGTATGGCAGAGAGGAGGAACTATGAACCCTACAGAGCGTTTGGGACCTGCAGTGGGGTTTAGCGTTATGCAAACTGGTCAGGAAATAAGATGTTCTGATTGGGCAAGTCTTCCATAAGTGAAGGCTCAGCAGAAAAAGTTTTAAGTGTGTCCATTTTTCCATGGAAATTTTCTAATAGATATCATGCTTTTTCCTGTTTAGTAAACAGAATACAATACCTAAGTTTAAACTCTTAAGGATTCATAAGCTCTCTGCATCGTTATTCTATAACCTGCAATGTCAACATCATAACACAAAAGGAGACATCTGGTCTCACATTCGCCATGGTCTGCTGCAGGAGCTTGCGAGCGTGGACCTCCTGGCCCTGCCCCATGGACACGGAGCGGGTTTCTCTTTTTAATCTCTTCCCCAAGGCGATGATGGAACCTGTGGGGTCTGAGCCCATAGACAGGAGACAGATGAGTGGTGTCCGTGGATCAGATTCCTCCCATGTCTTTTCCAAGTCCAGGATAACACCTTCCGCATACTTTTCTCCCATGGAGTCCACGATGTACTTACGTGCCTGCCAAAACAGTACACGAGTCACCAAAACTAGCTCCAACTCCTTCTTGTGCATAATTCAATGTGGTTTCCAAAATTCATTTTTGTAGATTATCTCAATGATGTCTACAGTAACCCCGCCAGGAAAATAGGGCAGAGGCTTTTTTCTCATTGGTTTATCTGTTAGCTTGCTTGCTTGTTTGAATCCTCACTCTGTAGAAGCTGTGTTACTTGCCAAAAACACAATCACCCACTTAAAAGACTAGAACCCAGGATGGCTGACTCCTTGTCTGGGACCTGTTTCAACACACCAGCTGCTTCATGCTATACAAAAGATTTAAAATATTAGGCAACTCTATTATTGAGGATGCTTTAAGGGAAACGTATATGCATTCAAGTAATCAAGTAAACAGTACAATGCCTGGGATTTAATGGGTACTTAACAAATAGAGAATTACTGCTGAGTGACTACTTATGTAGTGAAATGTATTGCATACCTATCAAATTAATTAATTTTTAAAGATTTAATCCAATTGCATTTGGATCACACGGTACCCCTTAATTTTGTACCTCTTAATATTTTTTCGAGGTTGGCCAGATCCAGTATTGAAGTCTCTAACCTGAGTATAAATGCCTGTACATTTTTTACAGCTTTCTGAAAGGTACTTTACAAGTTTGCCTGACATGTTCTTTGGCTTCTCCAAAAGTCTACTTGTTTACACGTTGATCACAGCCACTGGGCAGTGTGCTTCATGATCAGGAAGGACTTCAAAGGCTGGATGCTCAGGTGTTCCACAAATTGCAGTTGTTTCTCAGCCACAGGCACCTGGGTACCTGCCATCATTGCAGCATCTCTCAAGATCCAGGTGTTTTGTCCTCTGGCATAGCAAGGAGTTCAAAATGGCCAATCTTGCCATAGAATTCAGCACTGACCCCACCTGGACATTTCTATCCAAGCTATGAGCTAACATACTATTACCTACACATACATCAGGAGCCAGGTAGTAAATATATTAGGCCTTCGTGGCCGTACAGACTCTGTTGCCCAACTCAACCTACCACCGCAGCATAAACAAATGATAGTTCATAAATAAATGAGCATGGCTGTGTTCCAATAAAAGTTTATAGACACTGGAATTTGAATGTTATATAATTTTCACATATCACAAAACATTATTCTTCTTGGCTTTTGTTCAACCATTTAAAACTATAAAAACCATTCTTAGCTCACAGCCGTACATAAACAGGCAGTAGCACAAGACACCCTCTGACAGTGTGTTCTTCTTACAACCAGGCTTTTGAATGTCCCTGGACATGCACTCATGCTCAGCCAAAATGCTACAGACAAGACTGATGTTGCTTGTGGGGAATGGGGATTAAATATGTCCACATTTTAGACCTTGTAATATGCTTCCCCAAATGGTTTCTGGTTGAAAATCACACAAGGAATCCAATGTGAGAATAAAAACTTCAGAGGAGAGAACATTTTTCCAAGGGGCCTTCTAGATCTTGCTTAAGACTTGGGTGTTACCATAAGGGCCATGGGAAGCCATTAAAGGAATATCATAGTGATATTTCTGTTTCTTCTAGAATATACAAGATGGACTAGAGTGGGCAAGAATGAACTACAGGAGACCAGTTAGAAAGACATGGCTGTCATCAGCCTAAGGGTGACAGAGGCCAGAATGAAGATGACAAAGTTACAAAGGGGTGGGAGACACTTACATTTCAGCACTGAACCCAATAAAGTGTCATGAAAAATATAAAAAGGGAAGGAAGGAAGCGAGGGAGGGAAGGGAGGGAGGGAGGAAGGAAGGAGAGAAGGAAGGGGAAAAGAAGAGAAACTTCTACACTCCCCTTAAATAAGGCGACTGTTTGACAATTCATTTGGGCAGGATAAAAGTAATGAGTTGAGAAGAAAAACCAAAGGAAGGGTGATCTCAGTGCCCTGAGTTGCAAAACTCATTTTTCTTTTCACAATAAATGATTGAATCTAGTTGTTTTCATGATTCCACAGTACCCAGGTGGTTACTCCGTATGTTTCTAACACTCCCTCTGGAGAGTGAAGGGGAAAAATTCCTACATTCTATTAGAAACCCCAGCCTACTGCTATTTTATGACTTATTTAAAGAAGTCCTTAAAAACAAAAATCAATGTCTGTGAATAGTAGAGTTCAACTTTTAGCTGTGAAGGCAAGACACCACAAGTCTGTTTCATGGGTAAATTTCCATGACGGTAAGGCCAACAGATTAAAAGTCTTTGAAAAGATGGATCTTGTAGAGCCAGGGTTTACATTTAAACCATATGTATCATTCAAAGAAATTTAGGCAAACCTTCTTTCTCACATCGAGGTTTGTGACACATCCTGGTGTAATGGCTACGGATTTGGGGATGCTATACTGCCCTGTAGTCTTCCTCTCCCCTCCCCAGTATCTGAGCAGTCTTTCTATTTAAGAAACATCACTTTACTACTAGCAAAATGGAGTATCCATATCTTTTTTGAGTTAATATAAAAATGATATGGAAAAACAATGCATTACCTTCACATTAGACCTATATAACCACCTTACATAGTTTCCTCATTCACTCTTGTTGTATCACTTAGACCAAAGAAAATTATTAAATCACTTAGCCCAAATATACACCTCCATACACTTACTTGTTGTTTATTTTTCCATTTTTCAAAATTGTATTGCTAGAAAATTACACAGAAGCCTACACAAAAATTCTCATTGGGATTAATATTTTAAATATTCTTTTAAATTTAAAAGGAAATGTTCCTATTCTCCTATTTTTAAAATATGTACTTTTTACCTGGGCAATGGTTCTGTCGGGACACCAGGATCTAATAAGGAGAAGACGTCTAAAGCAGTCTAGAGATTTATCATAGGCATTTGGAAGGGGTTCCTCCTCAGGGTTTTTCTTATCAAACCAAATTTTCCACATTTTCTCATTTCTTGATATCTGAAAATACCAGGGGATAAGAAAAGTGTCACACCACAGAAAAATCTTTCAGTAAGCATTCATAGATATTTTTTCTCTTTCTGACCATTCCAGGCATGTGTGAATGCACCAAAAAGTTGAGAGTCTAAAATCAAATGTGATTTGCTCTAAAGTCAGTCTGTACTAACACCAGCCTCTGGCTCCCTCTTAAAGGAGGGAGAGCCCTGGGTTGTGGAATTTCTTCTATGACTTTGTGGGAACAAATCTGCAAAGAATAGAGAAATCAATGGAAATTCATTTTCATTATTTTAAGGAAATCTGTTTTGCTCCATGAGATCCCCTATGACTAAGAACCAAGTCTCAGGCTTCCCTGGTGGCGCAGTGGTTAAGAATCTGCCTGCCAATGAAGGGGACATGGGTTCGATCCCTGGTCCAGGAAGATCCCACACGTTGGGAAGCAACTAGGCCCGTGCGCCACAGCTACTGAGCCTGCGCTCTAGAGCCCTCGAGCCACAACTACTGAAGCCCGTGCGCCTAGAGCCCGTGCTCCACAACAAGAGAAGCCACTGCAACGTGAACCACAATGAGGAATAGCCCCCGCTCGCCACAACTAGAGAAAGCCCGCGCACAACGAAGACCCAACGCAGCCAAAAATAAATTTATTATTTTATTTATTTATTTATCTTTTTATTTTTGGCTGCCTTGGGTCTTCATTGCTGCACATGGGCTCTCTCTAGTTGCGGCGAGCAGGGGCTACTCTTCGTTGCGGTGCGTGGGCTTCTCATTGCAGTGGCTTCTCTTGTTGCGGAGCATGGGCTCTAGGCGCGTGGGCTCAGTAGTTGTGGCACATGGGCTCAGTAGTTGTGGTTCCCAGGCTCTAGAGCTCAGGCTCAGTAGCTGTGGTGCATGGACTTAGCTGCTCCACGGCATGTGGGATCTTCCCGGACCACGGCTCGAACCCAGGTCCCCTGCACTGGCAGGCGGATTCTTAACCACTGCGTCACCAGGGAAGTCCCAAAATAAAATAAATAAATTTATTTTTAAAAAAAAGAACCAAGTCTCATTCACTTATGTTTCCTCATTTCCCAGGACCATTCTTGGAACAAAAGAAGACATTTAATACATGTATATTATTGAAGTCTCTTGGTCAATACTCTTATTAATCTACAGTAATTTGAAATACACCACTTAATATCAGCATCAAATGAATAATCACACTTGCTTCCTTGAGGCAACTGATAAAGGAAAAAAACACAGTCCATTATCATTTGAAGCTTAAAAAAATCAAAGAGAGGCAAGCATTATATGGGCAAGCATCTCAAAATCATAGAATAAATCACATCTGCAGATAAACATGATCTTATGTTCTCTGGTATATTCCCTTTGATTAAAGCCCCAAGTGTTTTCCTTGGAGATCTAATCAAAGGAAAAACCATTTGGGTTCATATTTAGAAAATATCATATAAAAATTAAAAAATAACCTCTTTCAATCATGAAAGACTACATAATATGGAGGGATTTCAGGTATACAATATAATCTCCAGAAGACAGCTACTTCAATAACTGATAATGGTCCAGGAAAGGTCACTAGGAGTCATCCCATGGAGGAACAAGCTAGAATGCATTAAAATCTCCCCCCCAAAAAAAGCTATTTAACCCAAAAGAATGGCTTATACCCTAATTACACGGTAATCACCAGGTGTAAGCCAAAACATAAAAATATAGCAGAGCTTAAGCTTCCAGTCAACTTAAACTGGCAAAGTCAAGAAAGAGCATTAGGACAAATACCATATGATATCATTTATATGTGGAACCTAAAATATGATACAAATAAATTTATCTATGAAACAGAAACAGACTCACAGACATAGAACACAAACTTACAGCTACCAAAGGGGAAAGGGGGTGGGGGAGGGAGAAATTAGGAGCTGGGGATTAACAGATAAAAACTACTGTATATAAAATAGATAAACGACAAGGTCCTACTGTAAAGCACAGGGAACTATAGTCGATATCTTGTAATAAACCCTAATGGAAAAGAATATATGTATATATATGCACAACTAAATCACTTTCTTGTACACCAGAAACTAACGTAACATTGTAAATCAACTATACTTTAATGATAAAAAAAAAAAAAAAGAACCAGTGTTAAGACATTTTCTGGTGAAAAAGAGCCTTCATCTGGCAGCTGAAGAAAGCCACCCTGCGGTCCATGCAGCTTCTCGCTGGTCATCAGATTCTCAAGAAGCTATTTCCTGGCTTGTCCCAATTCAACTTCCTATACCCAAGTTCCATAATACCAATATATACACAATTCATCAGGAACTTGCAGCTTATGAAAGGACAACGACTTCTAAAGATAAAAGGCCAGGTGTTTGTGTTACATTCAGACCCAGATGCCTAGCTAAGGCAGTATAAGGAGGAGGGGAAGAAGAAACAAGAGGTAAGAATGGATATTTATTACTTAGAGGAAGGGTGTTCTTATTACTTTTCATTTGATCTTTAGAAAGACGGCAAAACCTTTTAATCATATCTAATCATTTAATCTAATTGAACCTGTTTTCCCACTCGTGGGTCTCCAGTTGGTGATACTGACATATCATCCAGGTCAGCGTTGGTTAAACTTCCTAGGTAACTAATTTCTTCCTGCAAGACCAGCCTGCCATGGATGGAGTGTGCTTTATCAGAGTATGAGTGAGCGGTGAGGAAAGTCAAGCACTGGTCATACCATTTTAAGAGTGACAAAGAAATCTCTCTCTTCCCCAAGTAGTGTAGCCAAATGATAAATCAGGAAGCTGCTCATTGTGACATTATCATAAGTTTACTCAAAGCACAAGTTACCTGATCAAGGACATCAGAAAACTGTCTAAGTTTGCTCAGTTCCACCAAATTCAGCCAGGTCATGTCCAGGATCCATCTGCATGGTTTAGGAGGACAGGCTTTCAAGTCCAACGAGGCACCACCTTTCAAGTTAAACATATTAAGTTATTAAATTTTTCTTTCTTTACTGTAAAACAATCTCTTTATAAAAAACTTTTGCTGAAACTATTTTAATATCAATTCTTTTACTACCTGGACATTTATTAAACTCAGAAATATAAGTCATAGTGATGAACAAGCTTTAACATTTAATAAAGGAATAGATGATTTTAGAAAAACACATTTAAGGATCAATAATATAGCTTTGGATTTAGGGAAGTGGTGGATTCTGTCTTAGCTCCACCTGGCCAAGGTCTGGGACGAGCCAGCTCATCTGTCTGGAACTCTGTTTCCAAATATGTACAATGGGAATAATGAAGCCTAGGTGTTGTGATAATGGCAGAAAATATATAAAGTGAGTGTACAGCACTCAAAACAGGATCAAGGACAAAGCAGAGGGTCACTAAATGAGCAGCTATTGTCAGCATTAAGAATTGCCAAATATTGGCACAAGCTCATTTTAAGGAGATAATTTATCTAGAACTGTTAGTAGCACTACTTGCATTTGAAGGGTTCTCTTCTATAAATCAGTGTATTATTTACATCCATTTTGAGCACACCCAAGGGCCCTGTGCTATGTCACTTATTTTTCATCAATCTACCCACAACAAACATTTCCGTTTGGTACTGACGCCTATCTTTTTGCTGATGATTTACCTACGCTCACATAACTCATATAACTCTCACAGCGCCAGAAAATAAATGACAGTCTAAAAAGTTATTGTTGCCCATCCCAGAAAAATTAAATGTGTGAACAATCGTGTTTTAAGTCAAAGAAAGAGTTAGCAAATCTTCTACAGGAGAAAATATACTGTTTAATAAATAACATCTATTAAAATGTTTCAGGGAAAATACGCTCTAACCATAATTCTTAGAAAGATATAACCAATCCATTTGGCTACAATCTTTTTTTGAACAGAGCAGGTCATAAACAAGTAATAATACTCAAGATATTTACTGAGCCAATCTCTACTTTATTCAGGTACCATGGACCCCACGAAATTGCTGTCTTTTGCCAAATCCATCTTAGTAGACGTCCAAGGTAAGTGGAACAAGAGGTAAGTGAAGCCATTTCAGTGAAAATATTAGCTTATGAAAGCAAAACAGATTGCTTGAACACCAGGAAGCAGTTAAAGACCTAAGGACAATGCCACTGTGTTGAAAACTGTCACACCAATTTCCATGGAAACTGTCCATTTTCCAACAAACTGAAAAGAATAATGTATTCACCACAGGATTAGGGAGAAGTTTTTCATGGAAAAGAGTGTTCCTTGCAGCCAAAGATTATTCATTGTTTAATAGAGGGTAACACTGTCATGAATATCTTGCCTGCCTCAAAAGTATACTTTGGGCAACAAAGAATGCTGTAATGGTAGGAAGTGGGGAACATATTCCTGGATAATATGGCATGAGATTAGATGGACTTTTGATGAATAAACTGCTGGGATAGGAATAATTCAAAATAAATTCTCAAGGTGATTGAGAATTATGCCAGTCCCTTCATCCCTCAAACCCTTGCTTTGGGAGAAAGAAGGTTCAAATCTTTATCATTATACCTTGTAAAAGTGAAACATGCTTACAATGATTTATACAAGTTGTACCTTGTATCATGAAGTGGCATAGCTAAGGCAGACTTAGAAAGTCATCCAGCCTGATGCTTTCCCATCTTAGAGATGAGTAAATTAAAAAACCAGTATCAAAACACTGTTGCTATCTAAATAACATTTTCAAACAAGTGATTTTAAAGTCCTTACAGAAAGAGTTCATGTCATTGGGTAGCTTTCACCAACACAACTAAGGGAAATCTTATGAAACTCTGTGTCCTAAAGGAGTACAAGAAATAGCTGTTGAATGCCAAAGTCCCACAAAATCCTGTCCAACCTATGCAAACCTCAGACTAATCGAAATAAACTAAAAAACTAAAGATGATATGACAATGCCTATCATCTGTTGAGCTATTCTATGTGTCAGGGTTTATATAAGTTGTGTGAATTCTCAATAATCCTGTTATGTAGATTTAACTATCCTTGTTTCATAGCTGAGGCAACTGAAGCTTGAAAAGTTTAAAAAACCTGATCAAAACCACTCATCCAGAAGGTGGCAAAGCCACTATTTTCCCTTAGAGTCTTCCCAACTCTAAATCCCATGTTTGCTTCGATCACGCCAAACTGTAACACACTTTACAGTATTTCTGGACACTATGTTCAATGTCATTTCCATAGGGAAATGCATCTCACGCCTGAATTGGGGGGGTCAGGAACAACTTTCCCACAGGAAGCTCCATCAGCTGGAGGACCAGAGTCACTGAGGCCAGAAATCATTTATATACAAAGGGCTCACTGCAGAAGGCAACTCCTACACCTACATGTCCATCTAAGATGATGTCTCACCAGACCATTCATCTTCCATGTGCTCTGATTTAGGAAACTTGGAACAAAAAGAAACCTAAGGGTCAAGTGTTCAACGTTTAGAAACAAGAGAGAGAAAGAGAAAGAGAGATCATCCACAAATCATAATTTCTCAGTTTTCAAGTCTAACTAAATAAGTCTTTATTGCTACCATAAGATACATAGATATAGATATAGTTATAGATGCATAAGCATAGGTTGAACATGAATATGCATTTGTGTATGTATAAGTATGACTCTGACCTACATACCCCCATGTGTGCCCTTCTCTACTGCCCCCATTGGGATCCTCTTCAAGTTCCTCTGCAAATCTACTCTCCATGTAGGTGAAGTCAATGAAAATCCACCCCTCCAAAGATAAAGTTGTGCCTTATCTTTAAAGATAAGCCTTTGTTTAAAAAGGTAGAGTAGATAAAACCATTTCGAGCCTAGCATCATTTCCACTGTTCCTTTAAATACTTTTTGTCCAGACATTCAAGAATGTGATAGCAAATGTGTGTTTCCCAGCCTTCCATGGCAGAGGGGACCTGTCTGTGATCAATGCTACAATAGATACAGAGGAAATATCCATGGGATGAGTGGCATGGTCACCTCACCCACTCTGCTCCAGCCGCCCTGGTTGCTTTGCTTTGCCTTCATCATAGGACGCCCTCTCCCACTAGAGGCATTGATGTCACCTCCTCAACCTTCAGCACTTTCTCTAAACATCCCCAGGACCAATATCCCCTGGTCCCTCAGGTCTTGGCCACCTGTCCATCTCTCGGGAATCCTACCCAATGAGAGATCCCATTAAATATCCCATTAAAAATTTTAAACCTTCCCCACTCCACATACTAAACATTCCCCAACTCCCTTATCCTTCTCCGTTTTTCCATAGTGCTTACTAGCTCCTCACACACTGCACAATTTACTTACTGTTTATTATGTTTCAAGTGCCTATTCTGTGTCCTGGCATGCAATAGTTTCCCAATAAATATTCATGCAATTAATGAACAAATAAAATAGCTCAGACTCCCCTGGTGGCGCAGTGGTTAAGAATCCACCTGTCAATGCAGGGGACACGGGTTCGATCCCTGGTCCAGGAAAATCCCACACGCCATGGAGCAACTGAGCCCGTGCACCCCAACTACTGAGGCCGCATTCCACAACTACTGAAGCCCGCACGCCTAGAGCCCATGCTCCACAACAAGAGAAGCCACCACAATGAGAAGCCCGCACACCACAACGAAGAGTAGCCCCCGCTCGCCGCAACTAGAGAAAGCCCGTGCACAGCAACAAAGACCCAACACAGCCAAAAATAAAAAGATTAATTAATTAGTTAATTAATTTTTTAATGTTAAAAATAATCTCACATAAATGCCATCTTCAGTGAAATGCAAGGAAACCGTTATTGCTAAAAAGAAAAATGCACAAGACCTTCACTATAATTCCTACATCTGCACCTGTGCACAATGCTTTCTATTCTAATATTGACCTTTAATAAGGGTGAGAAACTCTTCATGCTTGACTCGGTTCCTCTGCATGTCAATCTTTAGGGTAAGCAGCAGGGTGAAGAGAAATTTGTGCCCCTCGTACAAACCCCGAGCCGTGTACTTATAAACCTCATAGGTCATGTGCTCAATGATATTAGCGATCCTCTTGCTTGTAATTGGGCTCTTGACAGACCTGGAGAAGAGAACATTTAAATCAGCCTTGTCCCACCCTTTTCAATTGTCCCTAAAAACAACGTCTTTAATGGAAAACAAGTAACTCTGGAGGACCAATTCTTATTTTTTACACATCAAGAGTAAGCCTCCTAAATCTAAAATAACAAGCACTCTCTCCACATGAAATAACAGAATCCTCCATGTTGTCTGAATCAATTTTACCTGCCGAGTATTATCACTCACAACAATGTCTGGGGAATTTTCTTGTTTAACAGAAACTTGGGGAAACCAAAGGAATCGATCAGTGGATGAATAGTTGGTAGAGCTTTCTCTAAGCATAAAATGACAAATGAGAATGATTTGTTAACACACTGGTAATTACACTCAACTTAGATTTAAAGAAAAAGAAGCAGCTTAGTTGCAAAGGGAAAATAACTTATCAATGTAATGTCACCGTTCTAACCCACAGATACAGAACTCAGCTTGGCTTCCTGAGTACAGACGTACCTGGCCAAGGAAAGGTCAAACAAGCCAAGAAACTGGCGGAGCGAAGTCTGATACATCTCACTAACCAAGCACATTTCCGTGATGAGGAAGTAGAGGATGCTGCCCCGAGTAGCAACTAAAAGACAAAGAGCAACGATGCACTTGCTACAAGCGCAGAAAAAAAAATGACCCATGCACAGATCAGTCTAAATGCTAAATGAAACAAGTTTTATTTGTACGTCTTAGTAATGACTATCTACCAACAATGGGAGTCTAGAGCAATGTCATCATATATATTTAATTCTTCTTTGTAAGCTTTGAACAAGTAGTCTGCCATTTGGGTTCATTAAATGATACTTTCTGTTTTAGAATCTCTAGATTCCTTATAAATAAATTTTATTACACTCTTTCATAGGTAGAAAAGACAAACAGTGGGACAGCATGGATTGTATTGTAACATCCAGCAAACTGTGTAGGCATTGTTAAGGACCTCATTCTTAAGCTCCATGAGGAAGCCCTGACTAAACTTGGCCTCAAGGTGGTAAGCCAAGGCATCGCAAAGAACACTCCTGACTCTCCAACAGTAGATACTGTTTCAATTATTTTTCCAAAAGGCATGATAAATTACTAAAGGAGATTGAATTCTTTTAGCAGGTTCCCTTTATAACCCATGAACAACACTGATTTGCTGATCTGTGGATAAGGTTGAAGAGTTCCCATGAGACCAGAGAACTACCTGGACTCATGGGAACTCTACAGGACTACAAACAAAATACAGGCTTATTGTTACCAAATGATAACCAACTAGTGAACAGCCCACAAATGCAGCACAAATTCCTCAGACTTCACTAGTTTGTAGTCGGATGTCTTTAATAATTCTCCTCTTTACTTTCTGGTTTAAAAATAAGTTCGCAGGAACCTTAAAGAATTTGCCAATAACATGAATTATAAGCACCTAGAAAATTTACACCATTATAAAATTTCTTCGTCTCAATTTTACTGAATATTTAAAGAAATGCCACACAACACAAATGGCCACCCCACGTTGCATAGTTGTTTTCATAACATCCTTACTTCAATTTCTCTAATTCTCATTTCTCGCTTCATTTTCCTGTGACATTTGTCTCTCGTTACCAAACTCACCAGGTCTATATTCCTCCCGGGCTGAGTTAATTTGAATTTCTGTCTCAGCTGAAACTTCCAGCTTCTGGGTCACCTCCTCGGCTGTCTTTTTTGTGTTACTCAACACAAGGATGATACTCTCATCTTCCACCAGGGACCCCTGGGTACTGGTCAGACGGTAAAGCAAATTATCTTCTAGCTCCTTCATTTTCCTCTTGTTTGCAGTTACATCTTCCACGAGATGAGTTCTTTCTTTCTCCAGTTCCTGTTAATTTGCATAAATATATTTTTTTCTTAATGAACACCTATGGTTTGGCCATTCCTTAAAAAGTTTACCTATGGAACTGCTCTCGAGTTCCTGTACTGTAGTTATCGTATTTGACTGCAGGAAATACGGACATCAAAATTAGAGGAGGAGAATTAATGGAGGAAAGAAGAATTGGTGGCAAACAATGTAAAATGTGCTAAAAATATTATCAGTATTAACTATTTACCATCTATTTATTTCCTAAAGTCAACTCATTTTTAAGGGACTTCTGTGATCATATTTACTCCTGTTTTGAAACTGAAATTTATTTGAAGACAATATACGCGTCTCAGATTAAATACATTTACCTCTGTTTGGTTTCTTGTTTAAAAGAGCTCTATTGTTGTTTGAATGTGATTATTCTCAACTTGTGTGTTGAAATAGTATCCAACTCTGTGAAAAGCAAGTGTCCAAAAGTTAGGCAAGCAAACTGCGCTGCTACAGCAGGTACATTTAAATTGAAAAATCATCTTGACCTGAAAAGAAAAGATGCTGTCCTCTCCAAGAGAAGGGACATTCTGAATCCTTCCTAAAAGGCCTTTATGGGTAGCTGGGGAGAGAATGGCTTTGGAAGATTATTGCCCTTATTGGCTATTCCTTCCTTTTGGTAGTTTGGAGAGGGAGAGACAGTGAAAGAGAAGGAAAGAAAAGATGGGGCTGGTGAGGGTGAGGGAAGGAGGAAACAGCCATGACACTCAACAAGCCAAGGGCAGCAGGAAACCCAGAGGCTGGGAGATGCTGCCAGCACCAAGTCAAATTGTACATGAAAGTCAAATTGTTTCATGAGAGACTCTAACTTGAAGTTAATAAAAGATTCAAAAGAGGAAAAGACAATGAGGAAGTAGAATTTAAAATTTGAAGAGAAAGATACGCATTAGCAAGTTTGCTTGAAAAGCTTTCTAAATATAATGTCCATTGACAAGGTACCTATGCTTACCTGCATTACTAAAGTTACGCACATTTCAGTGTAAATACAATATGGGGAAACGAGGGTTAAATGCAGGTGACTTGAACAGGAGAGCACTGTCGGCAGTTCCAGTTGTGCGGGTACCTGGGCATGTGATACCAAGCTCACACTGCTAGAGCAGCTTCAGAAAGGTAAATACTCAGTTAGGTATTCTGGATATGGCTCAGCAGGTTTTGTAGATTCTACCCCCTATCGAGAAAACTACAAATCTAAACGTATATGCAGTGATGAATCACACGAAATCATATAAAACATAATAGGACTATTCATTAATTATATGATTATTTACTTTCTTTCTAATAACATATAAATTACTTAATAGTTATGCTCCAAGGATTTTTTTGGTGCATTGATACATTCTCCAACTCTTAGTACAATGTCCGATACATAGTAGGCTCTCAATATTGCCCGGTGAATGATTAAATGCTATACCCCTTTTCAAACTGATAAACTGAAACACATTAGTGTACCAGAAAATCTAGTCATGTCGTAGTGCCAGAAATACAGACATGAAAATTCTCCCTTTATAACAAAAACCATGAAGTTAAAAATAAAGGTCATGGTAGCAAAACTGCACGAAGGCAAAAAGCAAAGAGCATTGGCCTCTGCTGTATGTTCTAGCTAGTTAATCACCATTGGTTGAACAGTTATGGTGGGTGGGACCCTACCAGGCTCCCAACTCATGCTCTGAGCACAGTGA
This sequence comes from Neophocaena asiaeorientalis asiaeorientalis, assembly GCF_003031525.2. Lineage (NCBI taxonomy): Eukaryota > Metazoa > Chordata > Mammalia > Artiodactyla > Phocoenidae > Neophocaena > Neophocaena asiaeorientalis. The sequence goes on along the minus strand of NW_020172817.1, from coordinate 5,100,006 downwards.
GTCCGGTCCTGGAACATTCTAGAAAAAAGAAAAATTCCCTCTTTAAGCAAAACAAAAGCTCAAACTTGCATCAATTCTTAATTCTTTGAGATACAGCAATGCAATTAAGACCTGCTCTTACTGTCTTTGCTTCCACATGTTATTTAGTTACATTTGAAAGCTTCCTTACTGGTCATTTTATTTATTTTTTTTTAACATCTTTAGTGGAGTATAATTGCTTTACATTGCTGTGTTAGTTTCTGCTTTATAACAAAGTGAATCAGCTATACATATACATATATCCCCATATCCCCTCCCTCTTGCGTCTCCCTCCCACCCTCCCTATCCCACCCCTCTAGGTGGACGCAAAGCACCGAGCTGACCTCCCTGTGCTATGCAGCTGCTTCCCACTAGCTACCTATTTTACATTTGGTAGTGTATATATGTCCATGCCACTCTCTCACTTCATCCCAGCTTACCCTTCCCCCTCCCGGTGCCATCAAGTCCATTCTCTACGTCTGCATCTTTATTCCTGTCCTGCCCCTAGGTTCTTCAGAACCATTTTTTTTTCTTTTAGATTCCATATATATGTGTTAGCATCCAGTATTTTTCTCTACCTGACTTACTTCATTCTGTATGACAGGCTATGGGTCCATCCACCTCACTACAAATAACTCAATTTTTCTGACTGGTGTGAGGTGATACCTCATTGTAGTTTTGATTTGCATTTCTCTAATGATTAGTGATGCTGAGCATCCTTTCATGTGTTTGTTGGCAATATCCTTACTGGTCATTTTAATTCATTTATTTCCTAGATAATAATCTTGTATTTGAGATAATGTAGAAATTAGTATAAACAAGTGACATTCAATGTTTACTATAAAATTCCTTTCCATGGGCAGTTATAATAAATGCACTCACAATATGGCTACACTAGGAAACAAAGTGATAATAAAATTAAATGGAAATAATTCAAGTATTTTTATTGCCATATTCTCAAATTTTACACACTCTACACCCTCTCCAGCATTTATTGTTTGTAGATTTTTTGATAATGGCCATTCTGACTGGTGTGAGGTGATACCTCATTGTAGTTTTGATTTGCATTTCTCTAATGATTAGTGATGCTGAGCATCCTTTCATGTGTTTGTTGGCAATATCCTTACTGGTCATTTTAATTCATTTATTTCCTAGATAATAATCTTGTATTTGAGATAATGTAGAAATTAGTATAAACAAGTGACATTCAATGTTTACTATAAAATTCCTTTCCGTGGGCAGTTATAATAAATGCACTCACAATATGGTTACACTAGGAAACAAAATGATAATACCCCGCTCGCCGCAACTAGAGAAAGCCTTTATTGCCATATTCTCAAATTTTACACACTCTTGCCATATTCTTAAATTTTACACACTCTCATTATCGTTTCTGAGTTCTTAAAGGTGAGCCTGATAAAAGTCCGCACATGAAGACAGGTAAGGGAAGGAAAGTAAAACAGTGAGAAGAGCGAGCATTTTGACATCAGGAAGACATGTTTAAATTCTAACACCCAGGACTTATTGACTGCATGACCTTGGCCATGTTATGCAAGTCTATAAGCCTCAGTTTCTTCATCTGCAAAATGGACATAAAAACAGCTCAGAGAGTGATTGTAAGGATATCATTAGCAAAGAAGCTCAAACCAGTGACTGGATCATGACAGCTGCTCAGAAGACGTCTCTTCTCTCTATCCCCTCCCTTCATTCGTTTCCAGCATGGATTTTTCAGATGCATTGTAATATTTATTTGGAAATGAGTAGTTTGAAAAGTAAAATTATAAGTTGGTACAAAATAAATCTCACTTTAGAATTTCACCTATCATTGTAAAAGCATAATAAAGGAGCTGAAAGGGATTTTTTTACAGGAGAACTTTCTAAACTTGCACTTACAATGCCAAGGATGCATGCTTTCATGTCTGCTGGAGATGAGACCATGGGCTATCAAATCCAAAATCTGCACCAAGTCTTACTGAGCCTTCCTGCATAAGCCTTCCTCCATTTTTTCCCAATTACATAGCAATTGCCCTAATGCAGGCTTTAATTACTGCTCGGGGGACTACACTAACCATAACTGGTCTCCCCACTGATCTTTTGCTCTGCCATCACCCCCTTTTCTACTCCCAGTCATAGACCTTTCCTTTACTATTTGGAAAGGTCCAAAACTTTCAACATAGTTTGCAAAACCTGTTACAACCTACATTTCCAATCTCATCTCCACTTGAGAACTACAGGATTGAGACGAAAATTATGCCTCCACAGTGCTTATGAAAACCATTATTAAGAAAATAAACATACTTACTAGTAATACATACAATAAAGTACAAATTATTCCTTTCCTGATTTTAAAGACAGTAAGTAAAAGCTTGAACATTATCGAGTTGATTATGGTCAATTTAATGTCATTGTTAAGAACATTAATTAAATAAAATTGTCCCTTAAAGAAATGCTTACATTCCCAAAGGATTAAAATAAGGCTAAGGAGCACATTTCCCCCATAGTTTGAAACTGATGAAATAATATACTCTAAAGTAAATACTACAACCTAAAGTAATATTTGGAATTCCAAAAGCAAACTGTTCATTAAATAGCACACCAGTGGCCAAACAGTAGAATAGAACAATAGTTACGGGGCAAAGAAAGATACCTCTGAAAGAAAATAGAACAATTGCTATTTGCTTTTCATTTGAGTTCTAAAAATGGAAAACCTATGGGATAAAGTTTTAGGCATATTTTCATTTGTATGACAGATTTCAACATATTTCTGTTGAGCTACAACTTTAGTTCCATAATACAGTTCTTTTACAAATTAATACGAAGGGGCAAAATTAATCAAAATAATTTTGTCTATTAGCATTTTTCCCACCAAAGGGATTATCTCTTAGCGCGCGCACACACACACACACACACACACACACACACACACACACACACATTTGTGCTATGTATTCTATACGTTAAGACCACAACGTAAAAATTTTATATAAACTGTGATAATGTGAAAAGTATCCCTGAATTGATTAAGAAAGTACATCAGTGATTCAGTACAACTTCATGAAATGTGCTATTGATTAATTACACGATCAAAAGTTAAGTGGCTCAACAAGGATGCAAATGAAAACTCAAATTCTTTCTGTTCGTAAACTTCAACTATAACCAAAGTTTTGGAATCAATAAAAGGAAATAGACGACAGCCTTCCACCGTTCTCATTTTTAACATATCACCCAGGCTTTATTCCCAAAGATTCTTTCTCTCTGTACCTTGCACTGGTAATTAAAATGAAAGATTAAACAACTGAACTCAGAAACAGATTTATTTTTTCTCCACCACCAATAACAATGGTGATAACAATGTCTATTTAGTGTCTTTATTAAGTTATTTCCCATGTCAGTTCCACCATGTTTAGGTCCTTCCAGCTCCGAAAGAAATAAATCATACACCTGTTTGCTCATCCGGAATTCTGAACAAGGATGACACTTGAGGCTTTGTATTGTGCGGCTAGTAGAAGCTGTTAATTGATATTAATGTTTTTCTCCTAAATAGGACATAGTTCTCTTTGAGATTCTTTCTTATTCTCTAGGATCAAGGTGAGGGTGACCCGAAGAGACCAGGTTTCTTTAAAGGAAAGTTTCCGGAGGACTACTGGTTTGCTGCCTATTTAAAATGGTCTTGATACATCATCTTCTGATGACAACAGCAGGCCGTCTAAATATACTCACAGGTACATCAGGTGAACAATTGAATATGACCTTGATGTGAACTTGAACAGCCCATGCATTTGAAAAGACTGCCTTGAAGCACACAGAAAAGTATAAAGTCAGTTAAAAATCTGCCTTCCTTGCTTTCATAGGCCCTGAGGTTTCCCTTTGTCTCTTAAACAAACAAACCTGCTCAGGCTGTACAGCTGAGCATTCATGAGACCAGATCCTGCATGATAATAAGGTTCCTCACTGCCTGTATTCCCAGAACACTGGACGGCTGGTGAATTTATGGACTCAAAGAACTAAGAGTAGCCTTTCCCTTGTATCCTAAGTTACTCTTCCAAGCTGCCTTTCACAAGAAGAATCAACAGACCAGCGAAGGCATAACTCATCCTGACTGAAGATGTTCACCATTTGTTTCAATGCTCCCTACATTTAGGGAATTTCTTAGATGCTTTCCAACATCAACTTCCTATCTGTGGGATCTTCCTAGCTTTCAAGAGCCACTCCCCTTGGCCCAAAAGCATTTCATATTGATATTTTTACCATCACCCAAGATGTGATCATAGTAAGAGAGACTTCCAGATCACTGAAGTCAAAGAAACAATTTGGACTTAACGTTTTAGATCTGTATCCATAGGCACAGACATAGGCTCTTTTCAACGGAGTCACTAGATGATAAAAAAAAAATGCCCTGAAAGCACCAGAGACCAACTCAGACCCACTTGCCACCACCCAGGCTGAAAAGATTCAGCAAAGTGAGCAAATTCAGGAGCAGGGTGGGCAGAAAAGATGCTGCAAAAGGAAAAGCTGCTGGCAGAAAGGAGGCTGCTTAAAATCCATCACAAATAAGTCTAGCAGCTCACTTTGCTTTAGAGACAAAAAAAAATACAGATTACGTGTTGTATTGTAATGTGGTTCAGGGTAAAATGACTATTAGAACAGAATGAGTGTCACGTCACTCTGACCACACTTTTGTGAGAATCATTTCCTTTGAGCCTGGGACAAATTCTGATAATGAGATGATGGTAAGAGAATAATGTCTGAAGGCACCCAACTTTCCCAGGAAGTAAGAAAAAGCCTGGCCTGGGATCCATACTGGCTTTTCAAGGCTGTTCAAAATCTTCCAGTGAGCTTCAAGTGCCCCATACTTCATCTTAAAACTCTGCTGCAACAATTACAGCTCAGTCCTGGAGTTGTTGCTGTGTTTTGTGGCAACCAAAAATCTGGGAAGCCAAATTATTTTTTTCCAAGGAGACTGTATTCGTCTCAGCTGAATCGTAAGAAAGCCGAGGACAAGGATATTATTCAAAGTGCTACGAAAGCCCCTTATCTACCTGAAGCCAGCACTACAGGTGAAATCAGAGCCTATAATACGGGCAATGGATACTGCCCGAAGACTCTCAGGGATGCCCCGGCTCCACAGATATGCTGTTGATCAAGAACCCCTGTCCTTCCTGAAATAAGGGTGTGGCAGCGCTAAACTTCCTCAACCACCTCTACTGAGATTTCAAAAATAAACAAGTAGATATTTGGAAGGCTGTTATTTCTTCAGCCAGTCTGTGGTAGGAATGCTAGCATCGGTTCCTGCCATACTGAGGTCACCAACCATGTGAATTTATGAAGTTGGATTAAAGGCTTTTAATGCAATTTCCAACCGTATAACTCTATGATTTACGTACAACAAATTAAAAAGTAAACAGAGAAGATTCATATAAAAGGAAGAGGGGAAGAGAGAGAGAGAAAGAGATAAACATAAGGAAGGGCTCAGAAGGCCAAGCATGGTACGACATACAGAAAAGGTAAAAAGAATGGGAGGGACAGATTTCAAAGGTTTTGCCAATAGATTTAACCTAAATAACTCTTTAGGTCAGTGTAGAAGGGAGGTATAAAGTAAACCAAACTCCACATTGCCATCGAACTCAGGAAAAAAATCAATAGCAACTTTCAGAGTTCACGCAGTTTCACCAAAGCAGTCCTATTAAAATCCTCCAGATTTCTTTCCTTAAGGCTCAGATGTTCCCCGGAGAAAATGGTGACTCAGAACACAGAAGTTATAAATTATTGGCCATTTTTCATTGAGAGAAAACAGATATGGAGTTATGCTTAGAGCATAATGAATCCGGTAGCCCTCAGAAAGTGCACAGTGAAACCTAGTGTCATCAACTTCTATCTTCTCACAACATACACAGAGCTCTCTTGGATAACAAATAAGAATTGGCCATGTCACGTTATCTGAGTAAAACATTTTAATTTTATATTCCAAAAGCATAATAATGAATCGAATGAAAGAAAATCTAGATGTGTACTAGAAAGCTAAAAATCAACAGGTGACTAGAATTAATAATAGAACAAACTTCAGAAAAATAAAGTAATATAAATCCAGAACAATGATGCTGAGACTGGCAGTCTCATAGTTACACCAGTCCCCTATATAAAATCAACTGATGATCTATATGATTTATGCGATACAGATGCAACATACTGGGTAGATAATTGGTTAGTAGTTATTTAAGACACTTGGAAATTAATAATGGAAAATTATTAACATAGGAATTAAAGGAGGGGACTCGATCCTATTACAACTTTCATCATATCATTTTTGTCAATGAAAAAAATCGCAACATAATGCAGAAAGCGGTAGGGCCATACTTCACTCACCTGCTTCTCTGTGAGAATGACTCTCCCCAGTAACTGATCTTCTAGACCTTTCATGGTGACAGTGAAGTCGATGATGGAGGTCCGCGCACTTATTTCAGGGGTGTAGGCTGGATTGGGCAGCTTGGTGGTAATGTAGAGTCTGAAGCCATCCATCACATCTACCTCTTTGTCACCGACCTTCACCTTTTTTATAAAAAAGAAAGTTAAAAGTAATAAAACAGAGATACACCTTGCTGTGTGCTTTTTGTATAGGATCCAGTATTGCTTTTAACAGCTGTGTACCTAGAGATCATCTGTATACTAAAAAAGAAATGGTCATTAGGCATTCACAGGGCTTTAAGCCACTAGGATGAAAGGAAAGAAGGATGGAAATAAGAGAGGAAGGGAGGGAGGGAGGGAGGGAGGGAAGGAAGGGGGAGGAAGGAAGTTAATTCAATATACACCATACAATATATAGAGAATTTATCACCAAAATTGTTGTGATCATACTGCCGAAGTGAGATGGGTTCCCCACCCAACATTTGGTTCAGAAGTCAAGACTGATGATGTCACTCATGTAACAAAAAGATATGAAAATGTTTATTATTCACATGAGACTTTCTGGAAATATTAGGGTAGCTCCCAAACAGGTCCAAAAAAAACCTCACTTGAGAGAGTAGGGAGGGGAAGCTGTTTTAGAGTTTTATGGTGGTTACCCAATGGGGCTGGGATGAAGTTTCCCAGACATGGTCATGAGCAGAGAGCTGCATGATTTGAACTTCCCACCAGTGCCAAAGGAGAGTGGACCCACGTTTTCTTATCAGCTTGCCCACATTGGGGATGGAAGGGGAGAGGGTCATGACAGGGCTTGAAAACTGTCCAAAGTCAAACATCACAATGGAGTCGGACTTTATTATACAAGTGAAGTAGATATTCCTCTTGATCCCAACTCAGGAAGCGTAGAAGAGAAAAGCAAATGCCTCAAATTTGAACTGCTGCCTATTGAGAAACTGTCACCTATGTCACATTTACCTGGTCTCATGGTAATTATTCTGCACATCGTCATCTATAGGTTTAGCCTACCTTAAAGGTAGACCCGGTCTTAATGAAGTTTCTCTCCAAAACATTATCCAGGGCTGGATCTAGTTCCTCTGCAACATCTTCGATAAGCAAGGGCCTTCCAAGAGAAAGACTGTCCTCTAGGTGGTTTCTGAAGTACTTGTGATTTAGAGATGTGATCTAGAAACAAGATCGAAATGCTGCTCTAAACTGTTTCCATTCTTCACCTTAGCAAACCATCAATCCCTTATTTACTTTTTTAAATTGAAGTATAGTTGATTTACAATGTTGTGTTAGTTTCAGGTGTACAGCACAGTGATTCAGTTATACATAATTTTTTTCAGATTCTTTTCTCTTATAGGTTATTACAAAATTTGAGCATAGTCACCTGTGCTCTACAGTAGGTCCTTGTTGCTTGTCTATTTTATATACAGTAGTGGGTTTATGTCAATCCTAAACTTCTAATTTATCCATCTCCCCCACTTTTCCCCTTTGGTAACCATAAGTTTGTTTTCTATGTCCGTGGGCCTGTTTCTGTTTTGTATATAACTTCATCTGTATCATTTTTTTTTACATTCCACATATAAGTGATGTCATATGATATTTGTCTTTCTCTGTCTGGCTTACTTCACTTTGTATGATAATCCCTAGGTCCAGCCATGTTGCTGCAAATAGCATTATTTCATTCTTTTTTATGGCCGAGTAATATTCCACTGTTTAAATATACATCTTCTTTATCCATTCCTCTGTTGATGGCCATTTAGGTTGCTTCCATGTCTGAGCTATTGTAAACAGTGCTGCAATGAACATTGGGGTGCATGTACCTTTTTGAATTATGGTTTTCTCCAGATATATGCCCAGGAGTGGGATTGCAGGATCATATGGTAGCTCTATGTTTAGTTTTTTAAGGAGGCTCCAGAGCATTTGACTGTATCATTCCCTTTTACTGACAAGCAAGTAAAGGTTGTATGGCAATGTTGCCTTTTCCTCACCACCACCATATTTGTGACAAATGATCATGGAATAATTATGAAGTGTCTTTATAAAGTGCTGTCCACTTAGTGTGATATAGCTCCACCCTGCTCTGTTTATGAATGAGGGCCCTAGGCCCTAACAGAAGGGAGTCTGAAACCTTTGAAAGACGGCATTGGAGAGATCAACAAGAATGCAAATAACGCAATTTTTAGAAATCATTTCTCAATACTAATATCTAAATATTAATAATAAAACTATTTCTAAATATGAAATATTTCTTTATTCTCAGATACTTGTTGATCTGGGGCACTAAAATTGATTAGCAGCATAAATAGACTCAAACCCAGATTACCTGGAGTTCATTTTGGTTTTCTTTATTTTTAACCCAGATCTTCCCTTGAGTCTGCGGATCTATTAACAAAGGGTAGCGAGATGCCTTTGTGACAATAATTCCATTCTGAATGGACAGGTCATCGTTTGGCAGGCCTTGGAGGTTCCATTCACTAATGGTAGGAGCATCAATCAACATCTCATTGAGATTTAGATCGTCTCCAAATGGAATTTTCCGGGCTTTCATTTCCTTCTGCCAGTCATTTAACAGCAGATTGCGAAATTCTTGGTTAAACGGACCAGAATAAGATAGGAAAGCTGTAGCCAACAACACATCCCCTAAAACGGAAAACGAAACATCACTGAAATACTCTGTGATCAGCCCTGTAATTCTGCAGAACGTTAGAAATGAAAACAAAGACAACCATTCTTTCAAACTAAACTTCAGAAACCAAATTGTAACCACAAGTTGCTGTGTCTTGTGAATAGCAGTAGCTTAGTTCATTGTTAAAGAGTCCACATGGTCCACCAAGTAATAGCTGCTAGTAGTCAAGCACCAGGTTATGTTGACTCTTGTTGGATATGAGAGGATGATTTCTGAGTTTAAGAGATACACCAAAACCTCAGAAGACAGAGCCTCCATTCTAAGTGACCTTGATCGATATGGTCATTCACTCGTGGGAGAATTCAAAAATGACCTCATAATAAGAGGTTGAAATCTAATAAGCGTTGCCTAAATGTCAGACCAATATTCATCCTTTTGAAACAGCTGGACACACACACACACACACACACACACACACACACGCAGAGGAATTTGAAGTAATAGAGCACTGATGGGTATTCTGATTAAAGCTTAAATTTGCTCACTCCCTATCACAGTCAACACGTAATCTCATTAATAAAGGAATTACACACCTACAAGTCTTTTAGTTTGTGCAGCAAACTCCTTGCTTTGCTCTGTCCATCTTTCTTTTTCCCCTGCCAGTCCCCCGATCAGCGCGGAAGCGGTCTGCATTTTATGTCTGCACCTCTCTGCATCTTCAAGCAAGGTCTAAAAACAGACAGAACCAGAAGAAAACCTTTGTTCAGATAAATATATCCTGGAGCTCAAAAACATAATTTTAAAACATCATATGTTACCTTCCTTTCTGAGATATGTGAGCCACTTATTCCACAGGAAGCGTTAGGTTCCATTTCTGTGGGTCTGTCTCAGCCCAGCCTGTGTCTTAAGCCCTATCTATGGAACATAGATGGATTCCTCAGGAGGGACCCTGAGTCAATGGGCAAACCCTCCCCAGATGTTAATAAACTGAGAAATAATGGAGATTTGCATCATTTATGATTTTCATATCAAAAAATTAGAAATATCAACATACATGCTAATATCACATAGCACAACAAAATGTAAAGAAATACATATCCCTACTTAAAAATGAGGAATATTTCTCATGTTGAAGTTCTTGCATCATTACTGCTTTGCCTAACTGCACATCTCCTTTTACTTTAGGTGAAACTTTAGATTATCTTCAGGTTGTGGGGTCCTGAAGCTCATTCACAAATTCCGGCCACACTGACTTAGTAGGTCCCTCCCTGCTGCTCTTGTGTCAGTAAAAGACCTTTAACCGGACTTCCACACACTATTGCCACTCAGGGCTTTGTTCTTAAAAACAAATGGCTCCAGGGGCTTCCCAGGTGGTGCAGTGGTTGAGAGTCCGCCTGCCGATACAGGGGACATGGGTTCGTGCCCCGGTCTGGGAGGATCCCACGTGCCGTAGAGCAGCTGGGCCCGTGGGCCATGGCCGCTGAGCCTGCGCGTCCGGAGCCTGTGCTCTGCAACGGGAGAGGCCACAGCAGTGAGAGGCCCGCGTACCGCAAACAAAAAAAACAAATGGTTCTATTTCTCTATGTTGAAAAGACAGCTGCTAATTCTATTTGTAAAAATGTATACTTATGGTACAATAATGGATATGGCTAAAGATTTAGCTATGTGACCAGTCACTGGAAGTTCATGTATAATATTTATATATATTTATATAATGTACATATGGCATATATATGCTAAATGTCTAACAATAGAGGATAATTTACATAGATTATGGTATATTGTGAACAAGAAAGCTCTGAAGCCATTAAAAATATAATCATTAAGAAAAATAATCATTAAGTTAAAGAAAAACAGTCATTAGCTAAAAATTCAATTTATAAAGCAGTATGTACTCAATTATCTGCTACAATTTTACATGGATTTTAAATATATGTAAATCAGGCATATGTGCAGATATGAAATGATAAAGAGTAAAATATTTTTAGGCTTCATCTCCAGGGTTACCTATGTGTATTTTCTATAAGGAACATGAATTGCTGTTGTAATAATAACACGATACAGTGTTTTTCAGAAGCAAGATATTTGTTCCAGTTTGTTCTAGTCTGCTCTGTTTTCCTTCCCGCTAGAGTTAATGGAGAAAACCCAAAATCCCAGCTGAGAGGTGTACCCACACATCGACCATCCATATTTGTTTGTTTGTTTCTCCCCAAGAAGAAAGGTGTCAGCTGGAGGTATAATATGACGTCATTTATTTCTGCCTACCTTTAAAACAAACTTTTCACATGACAGATATTTTTAATAAGTTATCCTCCCTAAGTTCCCCATCCCCACTGCCATGTGGCCAAATAAAAAATGGCCAACCCCTCCCCTCCTGGCTGTTGCTTTCTGGAAACCCAGGCTCCTTTAGGGGATTGGGAAATGGAGGATGGGAGAGAAGCAAATGAGCACACAGGACTGAAAAGCAGGTTTTCCCTCCAAGCCTGGCTAGGGGAGTGTGCAGAATTCCTTGCGTTCCGTGGGTAGTGCCCCCGGCCCTCTCTCTCCTAGTGCCCCAGAGTCTGACTAGCCGCCCAGAGGCCCTGTGGAAGCGGACCCTCTGCAAAGGCACTGACTGCCCTGTGCACAGAGCAGCAGGACACACACCCCTCCAGGGACTGCACAGACCTGGTGGTGAGGTTGCCAGTGGTGACCATGAGCTGTAGACTTGAGAGCCCTCCCCTGGCCCCTGTAGTCTGTAACTCCCTGGACTCTTCATGGAGCCCCATGGAGAAAGAAGGAGCAACACAATGACTAAAGGTCAAGTTCACTCCAACATGTTGGGAGCAGGTGGGCACACAGCCAGATTTTGTTTTCTTCATGAAAAACATTTGACATTTGTTGAGATCCAAGTTTTAAAGTTAGAGCTACACCTTTATAGTAGCCATTCTTATGTGGTCCTTATAACTGCTTACCTAAAAAATAGTGGATATTCAGAAACAAAAAAGCTTATTGAGCGAACTAATGCAAAATTGTTCAAACTGAACCATAATAAAATGAGGCTGTAAAAATAATTTTACGGTATGTAGTAGTGCTTCCTCATATAAGTGAGTGTCTAAATGGTAGAAATTAACGTGTCTTCCTCAGTTTCTAAAGTAGATGCTCAAATTGCAAAGTTAATTTTCTCTTCATATTATGGTAGTAAATTTCATAGAACATAAATAACAAACCCATATATGTGCTACATAATTACTTCTCTAGAATTTCTGACAAGCTCTTATGTTGTTTTCAGAAGACTTATCTTTAAGAGGAAATACCATACATCTTGCATATAGTGAAACTGAAATGTTTATCTAAATTCCCTCATTGGGACCCCTATAAGGGAACAGACTAACAGAGCAGGAATCTCAATCCGGCCGAGTGAGGGCTGAGAAGAGGCAGAGGTGGGCTCCGTATAATCATCGAGGAAAGAACAGAGAGAATCTAGCTCTTATTTATCAAGCACAGGTTTTCTCAGAGGCAGACACAGATTTTGTGAGGCCAGATACTTATCTAAGCTGGGGACCACTTTAAAAAAATCATTAAAGAATTTTTACAAATACAAAATACCAAAATGAACATGTCATGAGAATTGGGGAAAGAAATCACTACAAAGTCCTGATAATTGAGAAATTCAGGTACCTTTCCTCTGGGATCTCCAGGAATTTTATCTGAATGCTTACACACAAATGCTTGTCAATCATAATCTGGTTTCCCCTCCCCACAGAACTCTCTACAACTCCCAGTCACCACAGCATTCATGGGGCCTGTGCAAGTGAGGGGCCAGAAAACTGAAGCTACATTAGGTTTATGTTAAATCTGCCTCTATTACCAGAAGGAAGGAGGCCCCAGTGGAGCCAGAATGAGTATAAATCAACTAAAGAGCTTGCTGCCCAGTGGAGAGGAAATATACGAGCCTTGATTCTGAAATGTGCTAAAGCTACAAACATGCATAGGTTGAGAAGGCTGTAGGTGGTCATTGTCACTGGGACACAGCCACGTGGTCAGGCACGTTGGTCCAGCAGAAAGACCCGAGTAGACATCAGAAGATCAAGGTCTAATCCAGCCCTGTGACCAATGCCCATGACCGGGAGCCCTTCTCTTGTCCTCTCTGGGCCTAAGTTCCCTTCTTTAAAATGAGAGTAAAATAAAAATATCTACCCTGCCTACCTTGAAAGATTCTTTCAAATATTAAATGAGATAAAGTGGGAGGACGTGATTTGAAAAATATGTTAAAAATGCTGCACAGGATGCTGTTATCCTCACCGTTAATAAGGAAACTCAGAACATGCGTCTTCCAGCAGTAACTTCTGTTTTGGCTGAATATCCTGACCTCTCACCAAAGGTCCTCTCGGTGTCCGTTAGAAACAAACTCCAGGGCTTAGCGAGGGAGTATGTGCTGTGTGTGTACGTATGTATATGTGTATTGTATTGTATATCAATTAATGAATCCCTGCTGGAAACCAAACCCTTGGAGAGAGAAAGCAGGAGAGGAATGAAGGGCTGACCACAGCCAGGAGGGCCTGTGACGTCACCACCCGCCCCAAACCCCTACGGCAAGAAGACAGTGACCTGCTTTTCGATCATGGCCTGTTCATACTCGGCCTGCACCACATCCAGCTCGGCTTGCCTGTCGTCCAGCTCAGCCTGGGCCTTCTGCAGATCCTGCATGGCCAACACGTAGCGATTCTCCTGCACCACCAGGTTGGCCTGCACGGGACACACACAGGGTGAAGAGATGGGCAGCAAACCGAACACCCAGCATGTCAGAGTCTGAGAGCTCAGCAGACACGTGTTACACCTGTTCTTTGATCCACCCCTAGACTCCTCTCAAATTGCATGGTGAGGAACAAACCTTAATGTGAACTTGACATGTCTGTAGGCAGAAAATTATAATTCATTAGAAGACAGTCAGCAATTTTTTTCCGTAAAGTGCCGGATAGTAAATATTTTAGGCTTTTGGGGCCAAGAGGCAAAATCAAGACTATTGCTCAGGTACTTAATTTAAAATTTCACGAGCCATACAAATACAGGTGGTGGGTTAGATTTGGCCTGTGGACCATAGTTTGCCAATCCCTAAATCAAAACATTGTAATATTAAATGTATATAGGCAAATCACAGAACATTTTAATATTGAGTTGTAGAAAAAAAATCTGAATATTTAGAACCATCTGCCTAGCAGGGCTCATCACTGTTAATGAGGATGTTAAAACAAGACAAAGGATGAAATATGATTAACCACTGAATATAAAGATCTAGGTTTTATGGGTGGTGATGGACTTGATAGCATGCCTGTCATTTGCATATATTGCTTGCCATCCAGAAAAGAACAGATACTTGAGCTGTGACCAAATAATAATATTTGCTTTTAGGAAGCTACTAAAAAAAGACTCAAAAGACATAATCAAAAGCAATATTGGAAAAAGATGAGGTGTAGAAAATAGTCCATGCTTGCAGGAATTAAAAAAAAAATTGAAATCAATGTTCTCCCTTTAAGTCTTACTAAAGTAACCCACTAATGTCAAACTATTGCAGCCCCAAAGATCTTGAATATTTTCTAGGACTTTACTCAAGAGGGAGAGGGATATATATATACATATAGCTTATTCACTCCATGCTACAGGAGAAGCTAACACAACATTGTAAAGCAATTATACTCCAATAAAAATAATAATAATATGAATTTTTTTTAAATGAAACTCTCAAAAGCTACTATTCAAAGGGTATAAAATCTTTCAAATCCAGCTGCTCACCTTAGAAGCCATAGGACTCTATTAAGATTACTTAAACTCTGCAAGCCTCAGTTTCTCCATTAAGATATTAAAAAACTACCTCCTAGGATTTGTGAGTGTGTGTGTGTGTGTGTGTGTGTGTGTGTGTGTGTATTACATAAAATAACATATGTAAAAACCCAAGTCTGGGACCTGGCATATAACAAGAGTTTGATTAAATAATACAATAGATATTATTATTTTTATTATCTGTGTTCAATTTTTAAGACTCTACTATTGTTATGTTTTGCTTATGTAAACTAACATTAACTGGTTTTCAAAGTGTCCAAGGAGAAATCTCATATGAATGAAATTGAATAGAATCTAAATTGCTACTCTTATAATTAAATTTGTTTAAGTTTACTCACTACTAGAAGTCACTTGGCCCGTCTATAGGAATTATAAGATGAAAGAGTCTCCTTCACTAATTAGTGGTGAAGAGGTTCCCACAGGAGTTTAAGGAGTGTCCTCAAACTCTCTTTACTTGGGAAGCAGGAGTTCGCAAGTGAAGCCCCTCCAGGAATAAGTGAAGTTCGAGCTCTTGGTCTGTATTTCTTAATATATTGAGCAGAGCTGCCGATGATAACCTGCCCTTTCTTTGTCTTCTACTTCCCTCTAAGCAGTGAATGTGTAGCATCTACATAACTACATTTATTTTTCTGACAATGGCAATTAGGAGAGACCTGACAAACTGAAGACTCCCAGATGCTGGATGCTCCTAAGGACATAGGGGGCACTCCCAGAACAGGCTTCTCAGAAGAGAAGCATAGGTTCCAGGCACAAGTAAAAGGTCCCCCCTCCTGACTGTGTTCCCTTCACTTCCTACTGTAGGACCTATGTTGTCCTGGGACTGGGTGGAGCCTGAAACGTACAGAATGTAAGGGAGGAGATGTCATCGTTCTTATGTAAGGCTTGTTCAGAGCATCCATTATTTTGTACTGGTTTCAGCTTATTTTATTTAAAGTAACTACAACAAAATAAAAACTCCCCGTTGTGAATTCGACTGTAATTCCCTTAAAGACACTTATGTATGCTTACCCACTGGAAATATTTGCAAAGGATGCCCGGTACTTTTCACTGGATATGGTTGTTATAATTCAGTCAATATCAGAATGTCCGATTGTGAGCTATGTTGGAGTCTTCATTGGTTCCCAAATCCACAATGCCCAACAGCATGACATCAACTATTTGCTCTAAAAATCTCTAAGCCAAAAGAATCCCTTCTCTTTTAAGTTGCCCTGGGACCCCAAGGGCCTCCACCACTGAATACATGGCCCTGATATGGGAACAATGAGAAAATAAAATGGGACTTGCAACTGGATCCCTATGTTCTTTTCATTCTTGATTATTTTTAGCGTGATTATTAAGTTCCTTGGGTAGTTTATAAGTGTACGTGGATTTTAGTTGATGGTTGAGTAAGATCAGACTTACAGAAAGCAAAGTAATCAACAAAGTCATAACGTATGAGTTCTGAGGCATCAGTATTTCATTTTCAAGACAGGTACTTGCCTCTCCATCTGCTAAAGACTGAGTGTCACTGAATGTTGGGGGGATGTGGACAAATGAAGCTGAGAAATGCAATTACTCAAAGGGAAACACTGGTATGCTCTCAAATCATTTTAAATAAAGGATGATATTCAGTTTCTTTCCTGAGGGACAAGAGAGGGAGAGGGAATAAATACTATGTTGTCGCTGCAGCCAAGACCAGACACCAGTGACTGTGTCCACCCTGCCTCATTCACCTGAGTTCCTGGCAGGAGATCTTGGACATTGTTGGTGGATCCTATGCTAGAGTTTCCTGTGTTTCTTTTTTCCAAGTTGACATTGTGGGGGAAAAAAGTGTCCAGCAACCCACAATGGACTTAGTACCCTTGTAGAGAGTCCATGCTTAAGGCTCAGACAATACCAATTGGAGTTGGATTACAGAGAAGAAAGAAACATCCTATGCTCGGCCTGTCTATCACTAGCTCTCCCCGTGGACTTGGGTACAATAAAACCTGAGGCTTCTGTGTTGCATGAAAGACAAGCCCAGTTGACTCAAAGACCCCCCTGCCGGCACATGTCCTGCAGTTCCACCGAGGAGGCTTACCTTCAGGGGCAACACTTCTCTGTTTATAGAAAAGAAGGAAGCCATGGCCTTGGTCCAGGAACAAAGCCCCGCTACATTCCCACATACACGTTTAGCAGTTTCGATGTTGTAGTCTGCCATCTCAAAGTAAGGATTCAAAAATTCTATCACTTCTTCATTGATTGTGTCTTTGGGGAATTGCTATGGAAGAATGGAGTAAAATAAAGTCAAAATACCTCTTTCCATGAAATCATAATCACATTGTGCTCACAATGCCACTGAAACAGTTAAAAAAACTGTTAAAACCAAGAATGGATGAATGATATCATATTTTGTTGATATTTCAGGTTATTAGGCAAAAATCATATATATTTAGGCGTATGAAATGGTACATATATTTAGCATTGTATATAAAAAGGTAAAGCTTATATATTTAGACATAAATATTTACCAGCAACCAAATGCTTAACGCATTCAGAGGGAGGTTCTATTAAACTCACCTGAAATGTGAAGAAAATAATTTGGACATTAGGCCTTCAGGGTGATGAGTTAACTTTTAATCATAGAACTATCAAGATTATGAGATAATTGTTCTTTTCTGGAGGGATAAAATTTTAAAATAGTAGCAGAAATTGATTATGAGGGCCTTCTTGTATTAAGAGAGAAGACTGGCCAAACAATGAAATTGGATCTTTGAAAAGTGGTGTTTGATCATCTAACCGAGGATAATTAAATATTTTCCAAGTAGAAAGAAATTTAGCACCTAAATAATTCAGAGAAATAAGCCTTCACAGAACATACATAACACAGAGCAAAACATACTTTCATCCAGACCTCGTTAAATGCAAGTTTCTTTTATGAGACTTGAAAAATAGTGAAGCCAGAAGAATATCTGGGAACAACAGAAGGATGGTGGTGACAAAAGGCAAATAGCATGGTTGCTTCCAAGAGCAGTGGCTTTGCACCAGGTACATAAGGCAAGTGCAATTCCACTGCACATTTTTCAGTGGACGCTTTTTAAGCTCCCCCCCACCCAAGGATCACTGCCATTCCACACGCTCAGTCTGATTAATCACTACCTCCTATCCAATCAAATAGCATGTTATTCCTTCATGGTGACCCTTACATCACAGAGGCTTATATTTTAATTATCTGAAATGAGTCTGGTTTCAGAAGCTATTTGGTGTTATAGCTGCTGTAAGGCACCTCACAAGATGCTCTGGCCATAGCAGCCACTTGGGCAATGATAAATTAAAAACTGAATGAAAGGCAGTGCTGAAGTTACTGCTTGGGTTATGGATGGAGGATGGGTATTCCCAGTTAGTTGTCTCAAGATCTAAATATTAAAGATAAAAAATATAACTGCCAGAAGAAAACACAGAAGCATTTATTCTGCCTTAGAGATGGGCAAAGATTTCCTAAACAGAACACAGAAAGTACTGTAAGGAAAATATTGATAAATTGGACTATACTAAACTTAAGAATATCTCCTTATCAAAAGACACCATTAATGGAATGAACAACTAAGGCAGAAAGTGGGAGAAGACATTTGCAAACATATAAATGACAAATTACCCATATTTTATATATAAATTCTACAAAATAATAAAAAATTTAAATGTACAGGAGATCTGTACATTTAAAGGTACAGGCACTTAACCAAAGAGTTCCCAAAGGGCTCATAAACGGATGAAAAGATTTTCAGCATCATTTGTCAGCAGAGAAATGCAAAATGTCTTATTAGTGTCATCCACAATAATAAGACAACACAACAAACCCATCAGAATAGCTAAAAGTAGAAAATGGTTAAGACATGGAGCAACTTATACACTGCTTGCGGGTATGTAAACTGATACAACAATTTTTGAAACCTCTTTGGCACTATCTACTAAGGCTGATTAAATGTATAACCTAAGACCCAGAAATTCCACTCCTGAGTATAGAGCCAATAGAAATGAAAACATGCCCACTAAATGACCAATATTCCTAATAGCTTTATTTATAATAGCCCAAAACTAGTAACGTCTCAAAAATCCATCAACAGTACAAGGACAAACAAATTAAAGCACATTACAGCATTTCACGCTGGTGCTGGTAGATATAAACCTATGAGAAACGATTACTAAATTTTCAGAAATTTTACAGACTTGTTAAATACAGCCATTATTTAAAATTAAATTATAAAAACTTACAATTAAATGTTATTTTGAACAAAAATAATGTATAGTCAAAAGTCATCACCTTCTAATTATTTTGCTACATTTTACTATCTACATTTTTGAGGTCATTTACATTTATTGTATCCACCCAGTGGGACTACCTTATCACAGCATGCTACCATGTACCTCTTCCCAACTCTACATTCAGCAACATTATTTTGGTAGCTTGAAATCAGCCATTGTGGGGATATTTACACTATGAAAATTGGCAAACACTACAAATCAGAGCTTTTTCTTTTTTCTCACCAGAGAACCAGTTGTTAAACATTTGTCACACACTATTGCATATTCATCTACTGGAAAGCTGTGTAGCAATGAAAAAATGAAATATTGTCCTGTGCAACAATAAGAAAGAATCTCACAGATGTGTTGAACAAAAGAGGTCAAAACAAAAGAGTTCATATGATATGATTTCATGTATGTAAATTTCAAAACAGGTGAAACTAATTATTGGGATAAAGGTCAGAATAATGTTTATCTTAGGGGAGATTACTGACTGTGTTGGGACACAAAAGAGATTGCTGGGGTCTGGAAATACAAATCTTGATTTCAGTGTTCATTAATAGGTATAGACATATGTAAATATTCATTAAGCTATACCCTTTTTTTTAATTTTTATTTTATATTGGAGTGTAGCTGATTTACAATATACACTTTAAATTTGTGCATTTTATCATATGTAAATGTTACCTCATAATAAAATTTAAAAGATGCACGTTAATACTCAAAAAATTACAATTGAGACTTGTGAAATAAAAATATATATGTACTCATATGCAAATAATATATGCATATATGTTTGGGTTCCTTAAAATGATTTTTTTAACTTTTACTGAAATATGCTGCTGCTGATGTTTTAATATGCCTAAAATCTGCCAGGAAAAGCTCTAATACTTACAATGTCTTATATTTGAAAGAGAAATTCTACTCTGAAAAAATACGTAAATATAAGTTGAAAATATGTATGTAGAATATTATTCAGACTTAAAACAGAAGGAAATTCTGCCATTTGTGACAACATGGATGGACCATTATGCCAAGTGTTATAAGCCAGAGAGAGACAAAGCCTTCATGGTGTCACTTATAATAGTCAAACTCATAGAAGCAGAGAGTAGAATGGTGGTAGCCAGGAGCTGGGGGGAGGAAGAAAGGGGAAGATGTTGGTCAAGGGTCACTTATGCAAGATGAGAAGGTCCTGGGGACCTAATGTACAGCAATGTGAATATCCTTAACAATACTGTATTGTTTACTTGAAATTTGCTAGGAGGGTAGATCTTAAATGCTCTCACCACAAAAAAAAAGGAAAAAACGGTAATTATGTGAGGTGATGGATATTTAATTGGCTATTTATTGGATTTAGTGGATGGATTTTGGTGAAATCATTTCACAATGTACTGACATATATCAAAACATCAAGTCATACACCTTAATTATATAAAAGTGTTATTTATCAATTATACCCCAATAAAGATGAAAAAAATTAGTAAGTTAAAAATATGTCCACAGGGTAGATTCTCTTCAGAAACGTCTTCTATTGAAGAACCCAGATACTCTAATGAAGTCTGAGTCCCCTCCTAGCCCATCATTATTGAACCACCAACCTGTAAATTCTGTAAAAAGTTTCCTGCAGTCATCAGTTTTAAAGATTCCTGCCAGGAAGGAACTGTACAGCCTTTTGCCAGGTCAATCTTCACTGCACTGACTTTCCTCTGAAACAGCAGCAGCACGCAATCCATGATCCTCATGATGAGATGCGGGGGTCGGCCCAGCGTGCGGACAGTAGCAATGTCAGAAGGCCTGATGGTCTGGGGAGGAAAGGAGGTCATCACCCAATCTCAGACAAGATAAGTGAAAACAAACCTTTACTCTCTGAAGGCTACTACTTCAACAGAGGAAAGAAAGCATTTTTAAGTTTGATGCAGTCATGGGAGCTAGATGCATATTTAATCCCCAAGAAAAACCACACATCCCCCAAAGTTCACATTTTTACAATTCAAAGTGACAGCCAAAGGAGATATAGTGAGAGGCGTGTTCTCGAGCAGATAAGGAGCTGTGACTTCTCTAAAATTGTAACGACAACTTAGCCTCAGAAAAAAACTTATCTAAAAGGAAAAGAAGCGTCAGCACTTACGTAGATTCCAGGGATTCTAAACCAGGAAAACTCCAGAATTTGCAGTGCTTTTTTTTACTCATTAGTTATGTAGGTCAAGAATCTGCCTCACTCTCTTAAGACTTGTCACCAGGGACTGACACTAGTTGTAGCCTCAGGGCTGCCAGATTGAATAGTTAGAGGTTTCTTAGCTGGGAACTAACCTTTAAATGATGGAACTTGAGCAACAGGAATTTCACTAAGCTCTTAGAAAAGTTCTGTTCCATTTCTAGTACAGAGATTCTTATACAGAAAATTACTTAATAGTCACCTAGACTTGTTGTAGTCGATAACTGTTCTATCAAACTCTTTACGGAATAAACATTGGAAAAATATGAAAGATAAGCATATGACACTGTCCTATTTCTAGGACATAGTGTACATTAATTCCTTCTAGGTCTTGAAAAACCTTCCATCCGATTTGTATTGGCATCCCTCCTGTCAAAGAAAGGTACGCAACCCCCTTCACATCAAAGCTAATGATCTTTTCTCTGAGAATTGGGACAAAAAAGAAGAAAACCACTGAACTTGGTCATTAGAAATGGAACTATCTACTTTGAAAAGGTTTGTTTCAACACACTAGCATTTGTGAATTCTAGACAGCTGGAAGTGAAGGGGAATTTGTGGTAAAGAACTGGAAATTGCAGATAGACCTTAATTTGAGATGCTTGGCCATAAAAGAAAGGAGAGAAATATAATACCTGCCAATAGGGAAAGAAGGATCAAATTAAAGTGGATATAAAAGAGCTGGACATGCTTATTTCACTTTAGCTTTTTATTTGTTTGTTTTAAAATTTACTTTATTGAAGTATAGTGGATTTACGATGCTGTGTTAGTTTCAGGTGTACAGCACAGTGATTCAGTTATACATATATATGTAACAGTTTGCATCTGCTAACCCCAAACTCCCAATCGAACCCTTCCCCACCTCCCCCTTGGCAACCACAAGTCTGTTCTCTGTGTCTGTGAGTCTGTTTCTGTTTCATAGATAATTTCATTTGTGCCATATTTTAGATTCCACATATAAGTGATATCATATGGTATTTGTCTTTCTCTGTCTGACTTACTTCACTTAGTATGATAATCTCTAGGTCCATCCACGTTGCTGCAAATGGCATTATTTCATTCTTTTTATGGCTGAGTAGTATTCCATTGTATGTATATACCACATCTTCTTTATCCATTCCTCTGTCGATGGACGTTTAGGTTGCTTCCATGTCTTGGCTATTGTAAATAGTGCTTCAGTGAAAATTGGGGTGCATGTATCTTTTCAAATTATAGTTTTCTCTGGATATATACCCAGGAGCAGGATTGCTGGATCATATGGTAGTTCTATTTTTAGTTTTTTAAGGAACCTCCATACTGTTCTCCATAGTGGCTGCACCAATTTACATTCCCACCAAAAATGTAGGAGGGTTTCCTTTTCTCCACACGCTTCCAGCATTTATTATTTGTAGACTTTTTGATGTTGGCCATTCCAACCCCCGTGAGGTGGTATCTCATTGTACTTTTGATTTGCATTTCTCTAATAATTAGTGGTGTTGAGCATCTTTTCATGTGCCTGTTGGCCATCTGTATGTCTTCTTTGGAGAAATGTCTATTTAGATCTTCTGCCCATTTTTTGATTGGGTGGTTTGTTTTTTTGATATTGAGTTATATGAGCCATTTGCATATTTTGGAAATTAAGCCCTTGTCGGTCTCATCATTTGCGAACATTTTTTCCCAGTCTGTAGGTTGTCTTTTTTGTTTTGTTTATGGTTTCCATTGCTGTGCAATAAATGTCTATTTAGGTCTTCTGCCCATTTTTTGATTGGGTTGTTTGCTTTGATGATATTAAGCCACATGAGCTGTTTGTAAATTTTGGAGACTAATCCCTTGACAGTCACATCATTTGCAAATATTTTCTCCCAGTCCACAGGTTGTCTTTTCATTTTGTTTATGGTTTCCATTGCTGTGCAAAACCTTATAAGTTTGATTAGGTCCTATTTGTTTATTTTCACTTTAGCTTTAAAAGGGGGAATTTTCAAACAGAATTGGGGGCTTCCCTGGTGGCGCAGTGGTTGAGAGTCCGCCTGCCGATGCAGGGGATGCGGGTTCGTGCCCAGGTCTGGGA